>NC_056728.1:859627194-859757194 GCF_019279795.1 Protopterus annectens
CCAAATGGTCGGAAGGTGTGCAATTGGGGAATTTGCCTCCAACGGTATCTGTGCGAGAAAAGGAATTTTGATTAAAAGCAAATGGATCCATCCTATACGCATCTCTCTCCATTTATCTGTGTGCATTTCCAAAATCAGTGAATTAGCATGGGTCACTGGCACAATACAAAATGCAATAGTACTATATACAAAGTGCATGATTTGCACACCAGGATTTGATATTAGATCTACAGAATGACAAAGTAAAGTAAATGTATAACCCTGCAATTTATCTAACTCCCTCCGGGCAAAATATTGTGGGTTGAATATCAACAACAGTACACGTTAATACTAGTCATTTGGAATCTAATAATGTACTATTTTGTAGGTCAATAAAGGGGTTAGGAATCAACATACAGCTGGAAATCAGGGACAGTTGAAAGCAATACAAGAAGAGCACGATTACAAACGTGTTAACCTGGGTACTGGATTTGGTACACTTAGTTGCAGAACAGGAATAATAACACAGGCACTGCTGGCTTTACTCCTGACTTCCAGGCATCATCTGACGCTTTGTTGTGTACTCACTCTTGACAAAATGTTTGCTTCCTGGTGCTTAAAAATTAAGATAATTTTCGCTTTCGATGGGAGATCGATACATAGCACCAGTTTTAATATTTGTTTTTCAGAATGAGTAGAAGGCACTGGGCACAGGAGCATGACATTACATTACAGTCATGTACTACAGCTGGATCAATTAATCGATTAGCTGAGTTACAACCCCGCACGCGTGTTCAGGCTCAGTGTTGTCGAGTTACCTAATGCCTAAAACACAACAACACACAATTAGCTAAGCTTTACCGTATCAATGCAAACAAAGCCACAGCCCCATAAAACATTTAGCACTGTTTAAAGGTGTTTGCCAAGATGGCATTTCAAGCCTTAATGTCCTGACTGAAGATCTGGTTTCTAAGTGAACAATATCTGACAGGAATATTAACATATTTTGCTGGGTAATACAAGTATTTAGTCTTTATTTGTTATTGTAGAGAGGTGTGTGTGTGTGTGTGTGTGTGTGTGAAATGCCCCAGGTGTACATGGTGGTGGGTAGAGAATAAGGCTTGAACCCTGTACCTTGGGCCCAAGTGGCAAGAGCCTGAATTCCCTACCCACCACCATTTGTAAAAATGTTGCAGGATTTTCCCTCATATTTTTTCTGTTCCTCATAAAATCTGTGGTTTCTGCATTTGTGTCCTTGTTGCCTGACAGCTAAATGTTATCTGGTTTTATTCTTGGCTGTCTGTAGTGTTTCTCCCTGGGCCTCTGCTAAAAAATTAGCTTTTTTTTTTCAAAGTCAGACTTTCCTGGTTAATAAATGTTAAAAAAATGGACACATTTCAATATCGGACTTCATATTCTTCAGAAAGTCAGAAAGTGTATGGTAACAAAAGCAAGCTTTTATTCTAGCAATTTTTTAAGTGTACAAGATGGATATTTGAAATGTATCCCTGTGTTTGGGACTGTATTCCCCCCATTATTGGCTTCATCCAGGTTTTGTGCTAGGGTTGAGAGTTATGGTAAGAATTGAATTCACTGAATATGTTTGGGGGCTGTATTAACCCAGTATTGGCTTTGTTCACGTATTTATTGGCTTCATCCAGGTTTTTTGCTAATGTTGAGAGCTATGGTAAGAACTGATTTCACTGAAAATGTTTGGGGGCTATATTCTCTCATTACTGGCTTTGTCCGGGTGTTATTTGCTAAGAGGTTGAGAGCTATGGTGAGAACTGAATTCACTGAATGTTTGGTGGTTGTAGTCACCCATTATTGGGCTAAGAGGTTGACAGCTGTGCTATGGTGAGAACTGAATTCACTAAATGGTAAAGTTTCAGTCTTCCTCTTTCACAAAACAGCTGATTTGGCGTAGTGGTATGTTGCTTTGACTGTTTTGCACGGGGTCCCCTGGGTTCAAGACGTGGCAGTGAAATGTATGGTGGTAACGCAGCATTTTATTCTAGCAACTTTCAAACATTATACAAGCAATGTTTAAAATGTGTCCCTGGTTTTGGCCTTTGCCCCCCCGCAATAAATTTCGGCTTTTTCCAGATTTCTTGTGCTGCAAAGTTCAGAGATACAGCTGAGTGTCTAGTAGATTTTACAAGGAGCTGAGAGCTGCAGGGGAGCAAAAGTTTAGTGCTGCTTATGTTTAGTCTGCTTGCATTGTTAATAACACAACAGATAGTGTACTTGCTTTAGATGCTGAAGGCTGTGGGTTCTACTCCCACAGTAGGTAAATGCATTGCTGATGCTGTATTGTGTTGTAAAGAGGGTGGATGCTGCAGTCCTTTTGGCAAAGATACCTAGTAACTATGAACCTGTTAACAGTTTGCTATCCATTCTCTATTGCGGTATTACTAGCTTTTCATTTTTTTACTGCATGCAACAAAGGCAATTTATTCTTCAAGGGTAACGGGCACTTTATTTGTAGATTAAACAATGACATATAAAGTGTTTGCTAGCAGCAACCTCTATTAGTTACAAATTTCTTCAATGTGGATTTTACTACAGAGATTGTGTATATTTTTTACTGATACTGGTGGACTTGAGTAGACTTTTTATGATGGAAATGTTCTGAATTGGGCAATTTTGTCATTGGTGGATGCTTTTTGTTTCTTTGTTTACTGGAAAAATTTTCAAAACAATAAATTTAAAATGCCCTTTAACAACTGTACTGTATTGTACAAGGAATATAATGTAATACAGTCAGGAAGGTGTATCAAAGAGCATGTGTATGTTATGTTCGAGGGGCCTATGATTTTGAAGACAGCCCAGAGTTAATATTTGCAATTGGCAAAATGTATTTTCTCTGAAAGTGGGTTTCAGTGCTGTTTCAATGCATGTGAGTTTCAAGGGCAGAGAAGTTTTAATGTTAGTCTATTTTCATTGAGACTGCATTGCTTTAACAGATATGTATTAGGGTTTGTGCTGTAAAATGCAAAATAAAACTTTCAAATGAAATCCTAAATCATCGCAGAAGTAAAGCAGTATGCACATTAGTGTTTATGGTAAATGGGGCAAAATAACCAAGGAATGGGACATTGGAATGGCTGCAGGGGGGGAGGCTCCATTTGACCATGATTTTGTGAGGGGAGGGGTATCAAACTCAGACAGCCCCGGTTGAACTATACATCTCAGTTGTCCATATCTTTGCAGAATTAATAGATATTTGCTGCTTATTTTTGGTTTGTTCCTCATAAAATTTGTGGTTTTCTAGCAAATCATTTAGGAATGAAGCCATTAAATGACAGACACTGAGTTTCAGATGTCATAACCTTCAGAAAAATGCATGCTAATGCAAGACTGTTTAAGTTTATACAAGAGCAATTTTTAGTAGTGTTTGTATGTTCCCCAATATATTTGGCCTTGTTCAGATTTCCTGCATTAAGAGGTTGAGAGGTACGTGCAAATCACTTTGTAGATTAGGAATATCCAAACATCTCAATTGTCCCCAATTCTGGCTCAAAATGTTGCTCTCCCCTAATAATCCCTCCTCCAAAATGGCAATTTTGGAAGAAAATGTGGAGGGTTTACAATTATAACTGTAATGATCAGTTATAGATTACCTTTATTTCAGAAATGCATGTGGATGCTCTTTTATTTTGTTAGCTGCTTCAAGTTAACTATTAATATTAAAAAGGTGTCCCTTTTTTGACAGGTATTTTTGCATCACATTTTGGTCTGTTTTTCATAAAATTGTGGTTTCTGGCAAATTAGTGGCAAGTCATTAAAGATTGAAGTTAAAAAATAATGGCAGACATTTGAGTTTCAGATTTTATACCCTTCAGAAAATTTGTACTAATGCAAGATCTACCTGTTCTATTAAGTTAATAAGAGCAATATTTAAAAATTGGCCTTATTTTTGGGCCTGTGTCCCACTTCTAGTTCTATGTATGGCTTTGTCCAGATTTCTTGCTCTGAAGTTGAGAGGTAGGAGTGTCAGCCATCACTGTCAGCCAGAGACATTTCAAATTATGACATACTTATTGCACCCCAGCCCCCATTGTAGTGGCTCGAGATGTGTCCAAGGAAGGCAAGAAGCAGTTATGCAGTAAGTGTGCAGAGTATTCCCCCATCCAAGGTAGATCACAAATACGACCGTGGCTTTTCATCTGTCCTTGATTTTGCAAAATGTTCTGGTTTTCTATCAGATTTTTATACTGTTGATTTATGCTTCTTATTATTCAGGAACTGCATGCTATCACAGTGTCCTGTTGCTCTGTTTAAGTAGCCATGGTTTAATGAACATCAGGTAAGCTTGTCGGAGATTGTAAGATGCAAGTAAGCTTTAGTAAGCTTGTCGGAGATTGTAAGATGCAAGTAAGCTTTAGTAAGCATATTGTTAAAGAATTGCCAGCATTGAAAGCCTTTTCGTTGTTGCCATGCAGATAATATTTACATAGCTAGATAATGTATAAGCCTTGGGTATTGAAATGCATATGACAGTATTTGTAATAAAAGGACAGGATTACAGTGTTTTCAGAAGTTCATTACATTTTATTGGAGACCAGTGTCTTATAGCAGTGTCTGTGTGTTAGTACACTTGTAGTTGGGTGGCTTTAATGGTATATGGTAAATAAGCATTGCTACCTTACTTAAAATCCAAGCCCTGCAACAACTAGCTCCACACTGAAGTCAAAACACAATAGCTCTGGTGGGTAAATGTACTCTGTAGTAATCAAAAAAAGGCAAATGTTTGAAATAACTACAGCTTATGTGCAAGCACAATAGGTAGTGATGAAACAATGCTCTGCTAAAATGCTTTAATGCTCCACATTGCTGAGCTGCAATCACTAGCTACCAGGATTTCACCCACTTCAGATCAAGCACGGTGCCGTTCAGTGCAACCTTCCCAGAACTAATTCAAGTCTGACCAGAATTATTTGGTGTGTGTGTATAAGAGGGAGGTAGCATACCCCTCAGCTGTCCAGATTTTTGCCCCATATTCCTCTTAAGAAGGATTGAAGTTGCTAAATAATGAGACATTTCAGTTTTAGATGTCATGTCATTTAGAAAAATTCATACTAACACAAATCCTGTTACTCTTGCAATTTTCTAAGTTTCTGAGAGCCATATTTATAATCTGTCCCTATTTATTTTAGGCTTTGTCAAGATTTCTTGCACTAAGGGTGAGGCCTTGAGGGGTGTGGTATCTTTGTAAGAGAGAGAAAGTGAAATGCCCAAGTTAGAGTTAGCAGGTGGAATTTTCAAGTGCATTTTCAAGGAACTGTGAGTTTTAAGGGAAGCGAAGTTCACTGCTGCTCATGCCAAGTCTATTTACAATGTGCAACCATTTTGTTTAGCAAATGGTATCTCTATTGTGGTATAAAGTTTTAAAGCTATGTTAGTAGCACCACAAGTAGAATACTTGCATCTTAATGTAAAGGCTTGAGGTTCTATTCCTACAGCATATGCATTTGTATGCTGCAGTCCTCAGGATGTCCTCCTTTGGATGAGATGCCTAATAACTATGAACCTGTTTTTCAGCTTGTCATCCATTTTCTATTGCAATATACCAGCTTACCATTTTTTTAATTTAACATAGGCAATTTATTCTTTGACGGCAGCAGGCACTGAATTTGTAGATGAAACACTGAAATATACAGTTTTCTAGCAACAACATCCTCATTAGTTTCAGATATCTTTAATGTGGAATTATTCAGATTACTTTTACTTCGGCAGCGACACTCAAACAAGTGTTGCTGTATATAATACAAGGGATATAATTCAATTATATATTATAATTAATACAATCAGGTAAATCAAATAACTTTTGCATGGCCCTAACGGTGTGCAAGGAGCCTATTGCTTAAACAGTTCAAAGGTAAATAACCTGCCACTGGCCAGATGCATTTTCTTTGAATGTGGGTTTCAATGCCGTTTCATTGAATGTGAGTTTCAAAAGTAGAGAAGCTTTAATGCCAAGTCTGTTTTCATTATAAGACTATTGCTTTGTTTAGGTTTAGTAAATGTCTCGGTGTTTGGGCTATAATGTTTGAAATAAAAGTTGTAAATTAAATCCAACTGCCTGTAATCATTGTAGAACTAAAGCATAACACAGTATGCATACAGATTTGAACAGTGTCTACAGTAACTGGGGAGAAATAGCCAAGTAATGGGACACTGGAATGGCTGTGTGGGCGGGGCTTGGGTGGGTGGCCTTGGGTGGGGCTGTGTTGGCAGGGGGCGGGGTGAGCTATGTGGGTGGGGCTCTGGGTTTGCACCCCCCTGCAAAAAATCCTGCGGGCTCCCTTGCCAGGCTAGACTATCCACATGAAAGGCAGGAAACAAGCTTAGAATTTTTTTTTTTTAAGTGGAAAGAGAGAAAGGAGGAGCAGAAACTAAGCTGACTGGCCTTCTCAAATGTTCTCCCTGTATTAGGTATAATGAGGTAATGACGCTGGATTGGGAGGAGGGTCCCAGATCAAATTTACAGTAGGGGCGGGCAACTGAAAAGTTACCAACTATAAGAACAGCATACCAATAGGGAGGGAGGGTGAGAAACAAACTGCAGAAATGTTTCTCACAGTAGAAAAGCAGCAGTGAGCCTTTAAATGAAAGTTTTAAACAGCTAACGGAGCCTCTAGAGAAAGCTTTTTACTGCAAACAAGTTATCAGAAACAAATAACCCAACAGATGCTTAATAAAAGTGTACAAATTCCAGTTAATACCTCACACACAGTGAAACTAGCTAGAAAAATATACAGTACACAAAGTGCTATAAATAACTTGAAAAAATAAGCAAAAAAACAGGATACTTAATGTTATATATTATAGATCCGAGTTTCCTCAGTGTCCTTCCTTTGATTAGCCCAGTGTGAAATGGCAGAAACACTCACAAATTTAACTTCTTAGGTAACAGAAAGTTGTAACCTGAGACAACTTTAAAAAAAAAAAAAGCTCAAAAGAACCAATGAGGTGCTTAGTCTAAGCTGTAGTCCAGGTGACCTCAGTCAGCCAATGACCTTAAACAATTCTCTCTCACTGAAATGCCCGATGGCTTTGGCTAAACCAAGATGTCCCTGAATATGTGCTCAGACACACAGCCTCCACAAACACTAGGCCCAAATACAAGCCTGAATATGGATAATGCTACAAATATCCACACTACTTAAACAAACTGCAGAAATGTTTCTCACAGCGGAAAAGCAGCAGTGAGCCTTTAAATGAAAGTTTTAAACAGATAAAGGAGCCTCTAGAGAAAGCTTTTAACTGCAAATAAGTTATCAGAATCAAACAACCCAACAGATGCTTAATACAAATGGACAATTTCCAGTTAATACCTCACACACAGTGAAACGAGACAGAAAAATATACAGTAGACAAAGTGTTATAAATAAATAACTCAAAAAATAAGCAAAAAAAACAGGATACTTAATGTTATATATTATAGATCCGAGTTTGCTCAGTGTCCTTCCTTTGATTAGCTCAAATGTTATGGTAATTAGATGTCCCACATTTAGCTTGATGATTGCTTTGTATTTACTTTCAATGTCTGTAGGCTGAGGTTGAGAGAGATGCCACAAATGAGATGAAGCATATTTTCATCCTTTGTTTTTGTATGGTGCATGCACAACACACAATGTGCACATTCCCTACTTCTGCTAGCTTTATTTACCCAAGAAAGAATACCAAATAGCACATAACTCTTCCTGCTTCAGGAAGGAATGTGAGATACCACTCAGAAACATGTTTTAAAAACAGAGTAACAAAAACAATGGAAAAATATAAGCACATTATCAAAGAAACTGTGCAAAATCTGAGATTTTAATGAACTGAATAGCAAAATTCTTACGCATGAGGTAATTTATTTTCCCTTCAGGAAAAAGGGAGTTGTAAGATATGTGTCCTCTTTCTTTAAACTACTGGTGCCGCTAGTATGTTGCTCATGTAGCATGGTTTTCTGTATACTAAACAGCTTCAAAATCACATGTGATGAGGGTGTAATTCAGAAAACTGTATGAAAGGATAAATCATGCCTGAAAACAGTGATGCACTTTCAAAAACAGGGACATCCTAAACCAGGTCTGAAAATGTATTGCATTGTATGAAAGGATACATCATGCCTGAAAACAGTGATGTACTTTCAAAAACAGGGACATCCTAAACCAGGTCTGAAAATGTATTATATTGTATGAAAGGATAAATCATGCCTGAAAACAGTGATGTACTTTCAAAAACAGGGACATCCTAAACCAGGTCTGAAAATAGGAGGAAAGGCCCTTTAAAAGTAGATAACTCAGAAATACGTGTAGTTTTCTGTGTACTAGACATCACGTGTGATGAGGAGGATTAAGAAAATTGTGTAAAGAGGCAAATCAAACCTAAAACTATACCTCCAAAAATTGGCCTGAAAATAGGATGGTCCTCCAAAACAGATATAGCTGAGAGGTATGATTTGTGGTGATTCATATCAGTGAATATGGCAGAATTCAACTTAATATTCAGAACTCAGTTACTTAGACAGTGCAATTGCAATGGTTAAAATGATAACTATACTCTGAAATTCAGTGAAACTGTGGGTGTGATTTGTTTGGTAAAGGTTTTCAGAATTCTTCTGCAATTGCTTAAGTGGCTACATGACTTTTACATATGGTAACTCAAAATGTACTTGTGCTTTGAAAAAAATATTTATTTATTTTATTTATTTGACATTTGTTTACGTGGGGGGCGGGGTCCAACTGGGCAAGTAGCACATTTTCAGAGGAGGCCCAGGGAGAAAAGCTCCTGGGGCGGGGGAGTCTGGCATAACGGTTAATGTGTTTACTCTACAGACATGAGCTGCTGGGTTTGATTCTCACATGGGGTAATTGGCTAGGCTTAAAATGGTCCACAAGGGCAAATAGCCTAGTACTAATCTATGAATCTACATTTAGACAATACAAGTATAATACAATAATACAAATAATAAGAAAAAATAAAACATAAGTACTTCTAGATAATCAATATGAGACAGGTACTAAAAATCCTTTTGTACTAGAATTAACAAAAGGTGGATGTCAGTTTTCACAGAGCCGGCTAACACAGACAATACTAGTATTTATAAAAAATTTAGTTTACAACAGTAAAAGTTCATTCGTACAGTATAAAATTTCGAAAACATCATTAAAAAGGAATCTAGAATCACAATGTTCAAAAGTTATGGATACAAATTAAGAGATACTGATGTGATTAAGATGAACAGACAGTAAAATAAATAGGCTAGTTGGAGAGAATGGGAGATCTTCTGCTGTTTGTGAGATTTGGGAAGATCAGAGCGCTATATGGGGTTGACTGAGACAATTGGCAGAGTCAGGATAAGAAGAAACTAAAAGTCGAGGAAGGGAGATGGAAAAAATCTGTTCAGCCTGCTGAGGAGAAGGAGCATAAGCAGTTGTCATTTAGATGAATCTTTAGCAGGTTTTTGAATGTCTCAGGTTACTGTTTAGAATATTCTGAGGGATGGAATTCCATGCTTTTGAGATGAAAGTTGAGTAAAGAGAGTCTCCAAAGCTGTTGCTGGATTCTGTAACTTTTAGCAGTAATTTGTTAGTGGATCTCAGGGTTGTATTGTTAGAGTGGATTTGTACTAGGTTGTGGATGGTTGAACATTTATCAGGTAGATATATGATAGAGTGGGTTAGGGTAAGTTAGTTAAAGGATAATAGATTGGGTAGTTCTAGCCATTTTCAGTTGTTTGAGAGCAAGACAGTGATGGGTTCTGTAAGGTAGGTTAGCAGCGAATTTGGCAATCTTGTACTAGCATGTTTCTAGCTTGTTTAAGTCAGTTTTTCTGAGGTTTGTGAGTATAGGGGAGGTGTACATTAGTCTAGATATTAGGTAGGTCCTGGCAATTGATTGTCTGGAACAGTTGGTAAGGTAAGCTTTAATTCTATACAGACAACCTAATTTAATGTGGGCTTTTTTAACTGCAAGTGATATATGCTTGACAAATTTTAAGCTATTATCAATGGTGACACCTAGTAGCTTAGTTTCAGAAACTGGTTCGATTGATGTGTGGTTAGATGAGGTGATGTTAAAGTATTGGTTGAAGTTATTTCTTTTGTGATTGTTGCTAAGAAAAAACATTAGCTTGGTTTTGCTGGGGTTTAGGATGAGCTGATAGTTGTGTAGGTAAGTTTCGATGGCAGTGAAGGCTCTTTGGGTAACTTTTTGAAGCTGTGGCAGGGAGGGTGCTGCACAGATGACAGTGGAGTCATCTGCGTATTGTATGATGGTGGCATGGCTGGTTGCAGTGTGAAGTTTATTTGTGAAGACTGGACCAAGTATTGAACCTTGTGGGACACCTACTGTTATGGGTAGTAGAGAAGAGAGTGCATTATGCCACTTAACAGTTTGTTGGTGAGCTGAGATATAATTGTGGAACCAGGGAGGACATTTTTAGATATGTTAAGGGATGCCAGCTGTTGTAAGAGCTGTTGGTGGGATATTGTGTCAAATGCCTTTGACACATCTAGAAATATGGAGGAGACCATTTGCCCGTTATTTTTTAGTTGATTTACAGTATTGCTGAAATTAAGCAGGGCAGTGGTGGCACTGTGGCCTGGTCGGAATCCATGTTGTGAGTTAGCTAGGAGATTATTAGTTAATAGATGGTCCATTAGTTGAGAGTAGATACATTATTCTAATATTTTTGAAAGAGGCGATAGTATGGATATTGGTCTATAGTTGTACAGTTCTGTTGATGAGCCCCCTTTGTGGAGAGGAATTACGGAGGAAATTTTCCAAATTTTTGGGATGTACAGTTCAGAGATGGATCTATTGATCAAGATAGATACTGGGTAAGAGATGGCATCAGCTACTAGCTTGAGGTATTCATTTGGTAGTGGCAAGTGATGTGGGTTTTAGTTTGCTTAACAATTTTTTTTTATTTTGCCTATTTGGATGGGTTGCAGAGAGAGTGTAGTGAGGGTGATACTGGTTTCAGGTTGAGTGATTTGTGAAGAATTATTTTTGTTTTTTATGAGTGAGAGTATAGATTTTATGAAAAAAGAGTTAGACTGACATGCTATACTTTCTTTTGAGTTACAAGTATTTGGAGATGGGGTTGAGGTTCGACCTGGATGTAGAAGTTGGTTGACAATATCCCAGAAGTTTTGTGGATTATTTTGGTGTTTGTGCTGGGTTGTGGAGTAGTACTGTTTCTTCTCACTCTTGATTTGTTTTTGCATATATTTCTTAACTGGCGGTAACTGTCGAAGGATCCTTTGCTCTTGCTGGCCTGATATTGGGACCAGAGTTTCTCTCTTTGTTTTAGTAGTTGTCTGGTTTCTTTGGTGAGCCATGAACAGTAATTAGTTGTAGCTCTAATGTTCCTGATAGGAGACAGGCTATTTAGTATATCAAAAAATGCATTATTAAAATATTGAACAGCTGTGTCTAATGGGAGGTATTTTAGTGGGAACCAGTTGCAGTTTTGGAGAAGTAATTTAAAAGTGTCTATGGAGATGTTTTTTTTTATTGCATGCTTGTTTGTATGTTACAGTTTGTGTGAGACAGTTGCAGTGCCTTAGGAAACAGGTTGGCAGAGGGTCACATAGGCTGTCTGGCAGACAACCTGAGTGACAGATCAGTGAGCACTTGTCTGTAAGGATCCAGTCAATAATTGACTATTTATTGCTGTCTTGTCAACCCTTGTAGGTGTTTGTATCATTTAGATGAAACCATGTACGTTTATGTAGCTGGAAGGATTATTTGAGAAACAAGTTTGCCAATCTGTATTGAAGTCTCCTACTATTATGGTTTCCTGGCTACATGTAATGGATACCCATCAAAGTAGGTTTTCTATTGTAGATGGGTTGCTGCTGGGAGGGATGTATACTGATAGTACGATTATGTGCTTATTGTTGTTGAGTTTTAGGTGGGACACTAGTAGTTCAGTGCTGTTTAGGTCTGGGGAGTTTGATTGTAATTGCATAATATTAAGTGTGGCTATATATATATTATTGCTACACCTCCACCACACTTTGTTATCTTGTCTTGTCTAAGAAAGTTGCAGCCAAGGGGTAGGATTTCATTGTTATTCATGTGGGGTTTAAACCAGGTTTCTGTTAGGACTACAATGTCCAGAGTGTACGGAGAGAGAGAGAGAGGGTAGCATGGAAGTTGTGTATTTTGTTTACCAGACTTTTAAGATTCATGTTAATGAGAAGAATATCTGAACTATTTTTGGGTATGTTGTTAACTGGCAAGCAGTTAGCCTTTTTTGATGGTTGGGTTGTTATTTGAGTTATGGATGGGTTTTGTTAGATACATTTTGGGCCTATGTCACCACTTAATTGTAGGTTTGATTTTTTTGTGAGAGGTTGGCTGAAAGAGTTTAGCTGATGTTTGGTGGTGTTTTAGTGATTTATGTGGAGAAGTAAGTGAATGTAAGTATTTGTATGAGAATAGTTTGATTCTGGTGGAGTTGTAGAGTTGTGGTGTTAAATAGAAGTTGGTGTATGAAGTGAGAAGTGAGGCAGGGGATGGGTAAGTGGGAGATTGTAATTTGATAATGGTAAGGGTATGAAATGTGGTGAGGTTGAGGGCTTTTAATAACAGAGTAAGGATTGTTATGTGAAAGAGTAACATGTTTGTGTGTAGGGGTTTGGTGTGGGTGACTGTGGAGGTTAGCATGTATGGTAAGAGGTAGTGAGAGTATGAGTGTATTATGTGGGAGGTTGGAGGTGGGATAGTAGATGGGAGGGTTTACTTGGTGTGATGTAATTTTAACTGATGTGATGTAATTGATATTGACTGAGTAGTGGGATGAGGTGGGTATGGTGTGGTTATTGTAAATGTAGATAAAGTGGGGTGGGTGGGAATTGGGGGTTTAGTAGGAGAATGGATTGAGCCCAAGCGGCGCGAGGACAGTCTGTTCCTGATATGGTTTGTAAGCAGCTATAGTATACACTGCTTTTAACTGTTTTTGTACTTGCTTAATAATTTGATGGTGATAATGATTACTATAAAGGCTCCTGGAGGGTGGGAACCTGGAGTATAGCATGCCACTATCTTAAAGAGACAATAAAGGTAACTGTAGTTGGGCACATAGATAGAGGCAGTAACTTAGCTAGGACATGCACTGCCGGTAGTTCCCTTTTTTGTAAGAAGTAGATGTTGCTTAGTTTGTTAGGTCTAGGAGGTGAAGTCCTGGTAGGCAATGAGGACTTGGGTGATACATGCGGCTCAATGTAAAGGGAACTGTAAAGGAAGGCAGAGAACCATTAACTGCTAATAAGTTAAAAGTGAGAGGGAGATTCACAGATAGCAAAGTAGGTATATTTAGAAGTGGGCAGAAGCTGTGAAAGAATCTGTGCATAGTATTATTTAATTGCAAGAGTAATGCCAGCATAACTTCAATTTCCTCTGCAATCTTTAAACACTAAGGCAGTGGTTAATAGGGATACTTACAACTATCAAACAGATATACAGCAGTTATGAATTAGCAACTGAAATTATAGCTCTACTAGATGTAGTTAGAGTTGGCAACCAGCGTATATGGCAGCAGATAGAAAAGACTAAGCACTCATGTTCTTTTACAGTTGCAGCATTGTTACTATGGCCAGAAATATGCTAAATCATTTATTCTGACTGCTGTAGGACTTAGTCATTTACGGTACTGTGGTATCCATCTTAAGGTACAGTGTATTGCTGCTATTATAACAACAGCAGTTACAGTCAACAAAATAACAGGATGACACTGTAGTAAAAAAATAAATAAATAAATAAATAACTTTCCTGAGATATGTTATTATCATACAGCCAGAGAATAAATTAATCAGTTAATCAGTTATCAGTATGCCCGAGGGAGGGAAACAGCTTCTAGATAGTATGAGTTTCCTTTCAACTGTAAACTAAAAGATGGATTATTGCCAGTCCATTTGAAGCCCTGTTCTGATTATGATCTAGGCTTCGGCAAGCACACTTTCAGTACCCAAAAGATCCAAAGATTAGTGTGATTTCTTTGAGATGGCAACCTGGAAAAAAGATTAATTTATTGCTCGTAAATAAAAACAAATCTTAAACTAGACTAGTGCTACTCCTTAGCACAACACATTCATTAGTAGTGTACAAATATCATAAACATTCAGCTCCACATTAATTCAAGCTATAAATCATTGCAAGATTGTTTACAGAAATATTTCTGCAAACTTCCAGTGGATAACTTTAAAAATGTGCTAACGCTGGTAAACTGACTTACCTGGCTTCTGACATGTTGCATATTTGTTCATTGTCTGCTTAACCAACTGGCCTTTGGAGACCATACATGTGATGTCCAATGCACAGACATGCAGCAATGGCTGCTCCTGACTGTATTATCACATTGAGATGACAGCCAGAACCCAATGTTGTGCTACTGGTACTGCCTGTGTTGCAGAGTAGCAAGCAGCACTGCAACTGTCACTGTGCTTTTGCTGCCTTGCAGGCCTGTTTTCACATGTCTTCCTGCTTACTGTCAGCATTTCTCATGCATCTCCATGGATATGAGAACCACTAGGGCCACTTATCTAATTCTTTAGAAGCATGTACAATGAAGCTCTTCAGTAGATCCACAAAACTCTGCCTCATCATTATCCAAATACATGCCAAAGAGTGGATGTCGCAGCTGCCACCTTGCTGGACACAGTGTTGTCGTTATGCTCCGAGTTATATAACATATTATTATTATTATTTCCTGAAGGAAATTAACTGTCACACACACAGCATCAGTGATCTTGGAACCAACCATGGACTGAGCATAAGAACACAGAAAAATATAATAGCAGTATGAACACAGTATGCCTTGACACGCAAAACTATGTTATATCACGGAGACTGCTGTATCATGTTTGGCCACCAGAGGTCCTAGAAGTGCCTGCAAATACCTACTGACCTCCCCACAGATGAATCTATGATATCTGTACATCTAAAAGGTTAACTTGAACGTAATGCAGCATGTGATTGGTATTGCAAACAGATATCACCTGTTCTGTGCACAAATCACTACTACAGCAGTATAGGCCATCTACTGTAACCCTGCTGGGCCTAGAGAGGTCATAAATCACTCATAAGCTTCATCCTGTAGTCCTGGATTTGATTCCTTCAGTCACGGCTTGTCAACTATATTATTCAGAGAAAGTCAGTAGACAATACTCCAGGTGGTCATTGAAAACAGCACTTGCGCCTAGTGGATTGAATTAAAAGTGTTATGTAAAGAACTTTTGCAACTGATGACCTAAAGAACAACGTGCCTTGTTTCAAACAGTGTTTTCTAGGCTAAACAACATTCAGCATTGCTGCATGCATTCTAGCAAACTATGCTATAGCCACATTAGTATATTACTCTATAATCTGAGTCAGTATCCCTTCTATGAATACCCTAAACAAAAGAGAGTAAGAGTGTCCTCAAGGACCTCTTGTAGTTATACTAATTATGAGATTTGATTTCTCTTTAGTCATTTATTTGAGTTAATTCACATGATTGCAGTTGTACTGTATCATTCTACTATGACTTCCAACAGCTTTCAAGGCCTGAAATACTTCTTAGCAGGTTGCATCATGGACCTATTTGTCTGTACTCTGTCTGCAGAGGATACACATTCTTTGTGTTATTAGCGACAGTTACTGTTCTGCCTTTCTATTATGTTTTAAAAGTCAATTGTCACCTTGTTTGACCTGCCTCCACAGCAGACATATTCTACAAATGGAAACAGCACCCATGTTTCAGGAAGGAGCAAAACGTCCCACAGCAGATGCATATAGGACCCAATCGAAGAGACCCTGGCAAAAGACAAAAACAACTATAAAAACTTTGCTGCAATCCTCTTTTATTAAAGCATTATGCATTGCTAAATGTACAATGATACACAACACTTTAATAATTCTTTCAGGCTAATAAGTCAGACTTTACCAGCTGTAGTCCTTTTGCCTTTGTCTAGTTTTGCCAGTATAGCAATGTGTCATAAAGGAAAATGTTAGATTTCTTCATGTGTTGGCACTCGCTGACCTAACTGAAACTTGTGGCTAGCTTAATGATAAATCTGCACAGCACTGCATATCCTGTGATACAGACTGATTAGCTGTATTGCATTTCACTGCAACAGTGATATACTGAGCACTGAGTATCCAGACATATAAGGTTTAAACAGCCATACGTGCATTAGGCCCGGCAAGCCAGCATGTAAAACTCTACTGCCAATCATTAGCGGACCGGAGTTCCGCTGTGGCGACCCCTAACCAGGAAAAACTGAAAGACAAAGACAAAGAAGAAAGCCATATCACATGTATGTGCACACAGTACAAAGGCCATCTGCCATATACAGCCATATCACATGCATGTGCACATAGTACAAAGGTAATCTGCCATAGACAGCCATATCACATGCATGTGCACACAGTACAAAGGTCATCTGCCATGGACAGCCATATCACATGCATGTGCACACAGTACAAAGGCCATCTGCCATAAACAGCCATATCACATGCATGTGCACACACAGTACAAAGACTATCTGCCATAAAAAGCCATATCACATGCATGTGCACACAGTACAAAGACCATATGCTATAGAAAGCCATATCACATGCATATGCACACAATACAAAGCGATCTGCTCTGTTTTGAATATGTAGACACAATATAAATAAGACGTCATCCCAGAAACAATGTAGTTATGTATATAAATGCACATAATGTCTATGAAAACTGCACACTGAAAGTTTATGGCATATATTGGTGGTGGGTAAGTTTTACGTGTGCCTCTTTTATTTATTTATAGTACTGTTTTTTATATATCCTTGGACTTCCACTGAGCCTGTTCCTGTTGTTGTTGCATTTGTTTTGTTTCTGCTGTAAAAAATCTTATATTATTTTGCTTTCTTTATTTTTAGTATATGTTTGATTTTTATTTTTACTATCTAAATTATTATTAATGTAATCTATCTTCCTTCTGTAAACTGTCATTCTTATGGTACAAACCTGTATCGTAATTTTGTGCAGTGATACACACTTTTTCCTCTCTGCTGATCTGTATGTTTACTTTGACTTTATAGGAATGGAACACATGCAGATATTTCCAGAATGGCACATTAGTAAATGTTACTTAGCTTCAATATGTTGTTTAGCCTCAGGTTGTCTCACAAAACTTCACTATATTAAAATACATTGCGATGTGCTACTTAATGAAGTAATACATGATTGGGTGTGCTGTATCATATAACATTGTCATATCTAAATATGAACTCTGAAGCATGATGCAAAGCTCTAGTTCATTTAACTGAAGCAAACATCCTTGAAACTAAATGGTCAAACACATTTGATTATGATGCATGGAAACCAGACAGGTGATCGACTGCAGTTTGTCCAAGTGACAATACTGCAAAACAATTTTTGAAAGCTATTTTCACCAGACATAGAATATGATTTTTACCCCATTGTTGTACATCTGTGGAGTTGGGATATAGATGTCAGGGGGCTGGAGATTCATTGTGTGGTGCATTGAGTCTTGACCCATTCCATCAAAAGCTTGTGTGATTGTTCTCATAAAGTGGCTTTCGGTGAAGTGGATTCAATGTATTTGCAGTCAGGGAAATGGTAATTGATGGACTGTCATCTATTCATACAAATGAATGAACAAATTAAATGGGGCATTTTGCTGACTCCACTAGGCAGTACAAAGTATTGGCTGTAGGTTGTACCAGTATAGATATCTCAGTACAGTAAGTAGGGGATATGTTACTTTGTGCTTTTTTTTTTTCCTTTTAATTTTTATTTAGAGAAATTTGCCAGTTTGGATCTGTCCATTATATAGCATTTGTTTTCTATATGCCCGTAGCAGTATATGTAACAATATTAAGGTATATTTAAAACCACTTCTAGGTAAACTATCTTTTTCAAGCTGTAGCAAACCTAATTATATTGAAACACAAAATCCAGAGTGGTGCAGAGGAGCAGCCACCACTGTACCCTTAATCTGTGGGGCCTTTGCACCCCCAATCTCCAAGGTCTGTGTAATTTGCAGCAAAAGCACTGTCAGCACTCAGCAAACAAACAATTGCATTTATATTGTAGAGCAGTGTGCTGCTGAGCTCCAGCCTGTTGACTGGCCGACTGACTGGCTAAATCGAGAGCAAGGTGCTTCACAGCAAGAAGTTTTCTGATTCTAGAAAGTTCGCAATGGACCATATCATGATCAAAGCACCATCAATTAGCAGCTTGTTACAGAACACATTCTTTGAGCCTTGATGACCATGGAAGATTCCTTGGTATTCCAAATTATCTTATATTGGCAAAAACTCAATTATTTTGGGTGTTTTTAACTACCTTTCAATAAACTGAGACACCGGTACCTCCAACATAAATTATGCCCAAAAATTCCTAAACTTAATGAACAAAAATTCCCTCAACCAGCTGGTAAACAAACCTACTATGATACACAACATTCTTGACATGATTACTATGGCCACCTCTTGTACAATTCTTCTGGTCAGAGCCAGATCGTGGTCAAATTGGGCCCTAGATAGGGTAATAGATTGGGCCCCTCCCTCAGAGCAGCCCCTCCTGCAGCACTCCCCCCCTGCAGCAGGCCCCCCCAGCAATTCCAGTGTCCCATTACTTGGCTATTTCTCCCCAGTTACCATAAACACTGTTCAAACCTGTCAGTGTGCATACTCTTTTCTTATTTACTTTTACAATGATTACAGATATTGAAATAAAATAGCACAAACACTGATAGCCATTTGGTAAACAAACAATATAGTCTCACAGTGAAAAGAGACTTAGCATAGGCAGTAAACCTCTCTGTCCTTGAATCTCATATTCATTGAAATAGCATTAAAACCCACATTCAAAAAAATGCATCTGGCCAGTGGAGGATTAAGTTTACCTTTGGACTGTTTTCAAACCATAGGCTCCTTGCACACATTTTTAGGGACATGCATACTTGTATGTGTTCTTTGATTCATCTTCCTGAATGTATTACATTATATTCTGTGTATAATACAGCACCATTAGTTAGAATTTGTTTTAAATATCTTCCATTAAACAGTAAAACAAAATGTATATGCCAATAATGACAAAGCTACCCATTTCAGAAAAGTTCAATCATAGAACACTACTCAAACTTCTGTCATTACAATCCATCAATATCAGTCAATAAATACAATCTCTGCAGAAGTAAAAGTCATCTGAATAATTCCACATGCACAGAGCTAATCAGAGGAAGGGCACTAAGCAAAACTCTGATCTGTGATATATAACTTTAAGTATCCTGTTTTTTGCTTATTTTTACTAGTTATTGCTTATAGATATTTATAGGATGGCTGTGGTGGTGCAGCGGTTAGCATTGTCACCTCACAGCAAGAGGCTCTCCGGTTCAGTCTTTGGCTGGGGTGTCTTCTGTGCAGTGTCTGCATGTCCTCCCTGTGGTCTAGTGGGTTTCCTATGGGTGCTCCGGTTTCCTCCCACATCCCCAAAGACATGCTGCAAGTGGGTTGGACATACTAAAATTGGCCCTAGGCATGAGTGCGTGCATGTGTGTGCCTTCTGTGGAAGGTTGGGCGCCGGGATGGCAACTTCACACTGTAAAAACTCCACTGCCAATCATGAGCGGACATGGTGATCCACTGTGGCGACCCCTAACCGGGAAAAGCCGAAAGAGAGAGAGAGAGAGAGAGAGAGAGAGAGAAATTGCTTAGGGATATTTATAGCACTTGTATTGTCTGCTGCATACTTTTTACTGTATTTTATAGCTATAAACTAATCTGCACAGTTGTACTAAAATTTTTTGCCTCACAGGGTCTGATAAATAAGGTTTTTACTGTCACACTGTATGTAAATCTTTTCTAGCTAGTTTTTGTTCTGATTTCCTGCCAAGGAGTGTATCATATAACTGATTTAAATTTGATCTGGGACACTCCCCCCAGTCCGGTGTCATTAGCTCATTCTACCTAATACAGAGAGAACATTTGAGAAGGCCAACCCACTTAGTTTCTTAACCTTGAATTATCTTCTGCTCTTCCTTCCACCCTTTCCACTACTAAAAACAAAATTCTAAATGTTAAGCTTGTTTCCTGCCTTTCCTGTAAATAGTCTAGTCCAGATACAGATTTGCTGTATCCAGGACTGTTTGTAAGCTTCTGAGTGGTGTCAAAGTCTGTTGTTTTTCCCTTAGATCTACTAGTTCTCTCCTCTCCTGCACTTTTACTAGCTTATTAATCTAGCACTTTACCAATCTTCTTGTAGCAATTATTGTAGCACACAAAATTGCTACCAGCACTAAATGTTCTACAAGGAAACAGCTCCAGTACTTATTATTAATGGCCACCCCTTCAGGCATGTCTAAAGATCAGTTCCCTGTGCTTTCTCCTATTAACCTGGTGAACTTGGATGTCCTGAGGCAAAGTAGCAACTGCCTCATGTACACTGCCAACCCTCACCTCTTAACTCCCAACACTCAGACTTGCGAGAGATGCACTTATATATCCAAATTTGAAGCCATGCACTCTCCAACCAAGACCAGAATAGCTGGTCAAGAGGATCATTACTTGTACCTCACCACATGGAACACATAGCCCTCCAGAACACACACTAACACTGCCTTTTTATAAAAACACAAACCAAGTACCCACCTTTGTGGAAGCTCTCAATAAAAATTTACCCAAACAGCAGAGACCTCCAAGGTAGAAAAGCATTCAACCACCACAACACAACACTAATCATGCGACACATAACTCTCCTAAATGGTGTGCCACTCAACCAAAGCCCCTAAGGCAAAACAGCATGCATCTTTTAATTAAGAAAAATTATGAAAAATTGTGTAAGCTTATTGAACAAGTGGATAAATTAAATAATGTTATAGTAAATGACTTATTATTTGACCAGTGGGAGAAGCTATATACTAAAGAGTATACATTAGCCGAGAAGAAAGCTCAAGTAATACATGTGAAGAAAAATAAAAAGACAAATAGAGATATAGCAGAGTACAAGTCTAATAGAGTGTATCCTTGGAAAGAAAACACAAGGAGAATTATCGAGGGTTGTAATGATAATGATATAGATGGACGTCAGAGTTATATTCAGGAGGGGCACTATGAAGATGGTAGTTCAAATTTTCACGCAGGTTGGAAACAAACATCACGGCAGAATTGGAAAAATAACTGGAAGTGGAGAAGGAACAGACAGGAATGGGGACAGAAAAATTACGCAAATCAGGACTGGGGGAAGAACAGGAGATAGGTATTGAAAATGAGACAAGTACTGACTGTGAAGTATTAGCAGAACCAGTCTTAGACGAAAAGAGCATTGATGGTATTGTATGCAGTAGGGATAAGTTTAATATATACAGTTACACCAACTACATAATTGAAGAAGAGTATTTTAAGTTATTTTCTAAAGGTATGAAATACATACCTAAGACAAAATTTCATGTAGTCGATTGTCTAACTGAGATCAAGCTATTTCTTAGGAAAATTAACTTAGCTATTTTTTTTTTTTACAATAAACCACCTTCAGTTTGTAAGGATGGGTTAAAGAAAAAAAGCGTTTACATCCCTCCTATACACCCAAGTGTAGCTGTGTATGAAAAAATAGTTACTAGGGAAATACACTGTTTACAGAACAGTATAAGACATATGAAAGTACCGAGCAGCCTTTCGGATGATGAAGCACGGCTTGTACAACAGCTAAAAAGCAATAGTAACATCAGGGTGATGAAACCAGATAGAGGTGGAGGGGTGGTTTTATATGACTCATTTGAATACATGAATAAAATGTATAAAATACTACAGGAGTCAGGAAATTATATAACTGTATCTAAGAATGAAATTAGTATAGGATATAGATGAATCGACATGTATTTGGAAGAATTTTTATTAGATGGACGTATCACACATGAAACATATAAATATTTAAAGGTAGAGTATCTGATACTAGCAACAATAGTAGGTATACCAAAAGTCCACAAGAGCATAATTGATCCGCATTTTCATCCTATTATTTCTGGTAGCCATTCAAAAACATTTCCATAAGGCATAGCTATTGACAAATGGCTTGAGCATATATATTGTAAGATACCACACCTAATATAGGATTCATGGACCATATAAGGTAATTTAACTTTTGATGTATGGAAGAAAGGAATTGTTTACATTACTGTGGACGTGATAGATTTATTTTCATGCATTCCCAAACAAAAAGGATTAGAAAGTTTTTGTAATAGTATTAGGTATTATTCAAATTTAGAATAGGAACAAATTAACCTAATAATGGAACATGTCTATTGTACTGGAACATAATTACATATACTTTGAAGGTGAATTTTACAAGCAGAACAGGGGAGTAGCAATGGGGGCTGCATGTGCCCCCATTTTTGCAAACCTGGTCATGCTAGATAGGGAGACTAAGAACATTTTTAAAAGTAAATACTTCAAGTATGTAAGATATTGTTCCCAATTTTTGGATGATATTCTTATTACATGGGATGGTCCAGTATACATTATAGATGAGTTCATTGAGTTTATGAACAATACAGATGATTATTTAAAATTTACACACTCTTACAGTACTGAAGGTATTGCGTATCTGGATATGTTTATATCCAGTACAGCTAATGGGTTTAAGTCTCGCATTCACAGGAAAAGCACCTTCTCCAACAATTATCTGGAGTATTCCAGCAACCATCCTCAAAAAATGATGAGAAATATATTTAAAGGACAGTGCATACGAGTGGCTAGAATGACGTCCACATATTCAGAAATGTTTGATGAAATAGATTTTATAAAAACATTATTTAGTGCTAGGGGATATCCTATACACATATTGGAAGATGTTAAGGAGTATGTAGTTAGTGAATGGGGAAAGAAATATTTTCCTGTATTAGGAAAAGAACAGGTAATAACCACTGTTGTGACTAACAATATGGATGAAAGGTATAGAAAGGCTTGTATTTTGGAATACACACCTCAAGTAAATCAAATAAAGCGGATTCCATGTAGGAACTGGAATATACTTACGATAGATAATGAAATAAAAAATATAGTCGGGGAAACCCCATTGTTTGTATATAAAATGGGCAAGAATGTAAAGATGATTTTGGAGAGAGGCAATATGGTCAGGAACATAAATCAACAGAATAGACACACTAAACAGTGTGGAAGCTGTAGACAGTGTCAGGTTATACTAGAAATTGAAGGTATTATTTTGGAGAATATAAACAGGACCAGAATCACATTTCAGTATGGTAATTGTAATACTAGGTACATCGTATACATGGCCAAATGTATGTCCTGTCCAAGTTTTTACATACGTAAATTGGAGAGAATGTTCAAAAGGAGAATATATGACCATTTGTATGCCATAAAGAGAAAAGATAGAACTAAGGCATTATTTAGACACATAGACAAACATGGGGAAAGTCATAGCTTTAGATTTGCTATTTTGGAACATCTCAGGCAGGGACAAAGAGGAGGCAATTATAAAGCTATACTAGGTCAGAAGGATGTTAGATGGCAGATTTTGACTGATGCTTCCAATGAACCAGGCTTAAATGACTATATTACAATTAAAAGAATAAAAGCAGGCAGAGCCCAGGCTCCAGTTTCTTCGGCTGATTTATTACAAGACACACAAGCACTTTCACCACAAGGCTTCTTCAGGTGTATAAAAACAGCGCTCAACACACCCATACTTATACTAAGCATTAACTAGTCACATGATTAAAAAGTAAAAACTCTTAAAGGCAGAAAGAACAATTGTGTTCAGCCCACAATAAAATGCATGATAAAATATATATATAAACTTCATTGCATAAAAACTACATTACATAAAAACAAAGTTACAAAAAAAGATATATATACAAGTATATATATGTACCACATAAGTGTAGCAGATTCTACCTACGTAATGGTCTATTTTTCAGGAAGGGTCTCAATGGTACATGGTCATTAAGACCATGTCCCGTGTTAGCTCTTAATCTCACAATCCATTTAGCCTCCAGGTTCTCAGTTTGAGCTCTGATATCACCACCCCTCAAGTTCTCATAACATTTACTTAATACCATAAATGTAAAGGTGTGTTGATCATTGGTTTCCTTAATATGTTTTGCTAAAGCATTGAACACACTACCCTTGTTAATATGGTATAGGTGTTCCCTGATCCTATCCCTTAATAATCTATCAGTCTTTCCCGCATAGAATTTACTGCATGCTTTGCAAGTGGCAAGGTAAACCACATGTGAAGTGTCACACCTTGCACTGGTTCTTAGTATATACGTTACACCAGTATCTGGATGTAGAAACTCCATATCTTGATTTATAAATTTACAGAACTGGCACCTAGTGCATGGTTTAGTCCCTGATATATCCTCAGTCCTGATTTGATCTCTGGGATTACAAAGTCATCGCCTTAGTGACTTCTTATTTTTAAAAGTAAACTGTGGATGCATTCCTATCAAGTTACTGACTTGTTTATCAGATGTTAAGATATTCCACTGTTTGCCTATGATGTCTGTGTAGTATCTTATATTTCTAGAATAGCTAAAACACATTTTAAATGGTTGTGAGATTTGTCTCTGTTGATCCCCATTTCATATATCACCCCCTACCTGTTCAGAGAAATAGGGTTTGGCTCTACTATGTCTAGATTTTCTCACTGTCCTAATACTTTGGTTGACAAGTTTCTGGTCATAACCCCTCTCTATTAGTTCTATGTCTATCTTGTCTAGTTGTTCCATAAAATCTGTTTCTCTAGCATTCAATCTAGAGGCCCTCTAAACTTGATTCTTTGCAACATTCCGAAAAATGTATTGAGGGTGCATGCTGTCTTTTCTCAGTAAACTGTTCACGTGACATCCCTTCCTAAACATTTTAGTGCTCAGTACACCATTAAGTTCTTGTATAATAGAGACATCTAAAAAACTGACCTCAGTCTACGACCAGTTCATGGTGAATTTAAGGAAATGTGTTGAAGCATTGATGTAATCTACAAACATCATTAAGCTGTTCTATTGACCCTCCCCCCATAAAAGGAAGAGGTCATCTACAAACCTGAGAAAAAATAATATATCATCTTTAAAGTCACCCACAACCAGATTATCTTGTTCCCATTTTGACATTACAGCATTCGTGTAACTGTTAGCACATAATGTTCCCATGGCTACCAAATTGCATTGCCAATAGACCTTATCCCTGAACATGAGTACATTATTCTCCAGTACCAGACCTAGTAATAACCGTATTAGGTCCACCATATCTTTATCATACTCCCTGGCTTCAAGCATTAACTGAGTTACACTATTAATCCCAAAGTCATTTGGAATAACAGTAAAAAGTGACACCACATCAAGGGTAACTAACAGCATTTGTTGTTTGCAGGCTTGTTGCTCTCTTTCACATGCAAATCTATATAAGTCTCTCATGCAATGTTCAGTGTCCTTCAAGATATAGTCTGACTGTTTAATAAGATTCCTAAGGAATTTCTCCACAAAAATAGATATGGACTCAGTGCGCCAGTTGCTTCCAGCTACAATGGGCCTCATAGGAGGATTTTCCTTGTTTTTGTGTACCTTGGATAATCATTGAATCACTGGGGTAGTAGGGTTAAAAATAAATATTTTAATAACTTTTCATCAATGAGACCCATCCTGGCTATTTCCCTTAGCTTGTTGTGTACGTATTCAACCATTCTATTGACTTGTAATAAAGTAATAACTTTATAAAATGTATCATCATCTAATAAAACAAGCATTCTCCTGTCATAGTCTTCCTTATCCAAAATGACAATCTGTCCTCCCTTATCTGCAGTGCATATCATGATACATGGGTTAGTTTGTAAATTATTTAATGCTGTAAATTCATCCTTGGATAAATTGCACTGTCTGCTACTACTAGGGCATGATTTTTGTTCATGAAACACTCTATAAACATCATCCAAACATAACTGTTCAAATGCAGAAACCAAAGGATTTAACTTGGGTAAAAAAGAGCTTGGTTTTTTAAACATAAATTCCCCATTTTCACCATTATTAGCATACATAATTTTCAACATTAAATTGCGTGTAAATAACTTAATATCAAATACGATTTCAGTAATGTCAGAGTTAGCAGTCGGAATAAAAGAAAGTCCTTTTTCCAACACATTGCATTCATATCTTGATAGAGCATAGGTTGATAAATTAACTATTAATTTTTGCTGTTCATGAAAGCTTTCTTTATCGTGTACGGACTCACCATTCCTTCTGGGTGCTTCCTTTTGCTTCCGGTCATACTTCTCCCTCTCTGTTGTCCCTGGTTCAAGCCACCTCTTCCTCAGCTTATAGACCTGTTTCTGGTTGGAAGAGGGAAAGTCAGACCTGGAGGTTGTAGGCTTTCTAAAAAAGAAGTATGGATGCCATCATCAAGATCACATCTATTCAAAGCTTCGCCAGTTACTTCTTGATGAACTTGTGCTGTGGTTGTAATAGTTTTCTTTCTTACCACTGTTGTCTCTTTTGTCAGCATGATACAACCTAAGTCACTAGTTATCTGGGCCCCCCCCCCATCCATTTCCTGGATGTCGTCAGACTCTCGATTGGTGGAGGTTGTCGTAGCAGCTGTCTGATTGGCGGGAACCTCCATGATGCTTCCTTGGTTGGTTGACTCAACTGCAGGGGTTTGAATATTAGCCCTGTTGTTATTTTTAGCCACTCTGGGCCACATAAAGATGTGGCCTCGTGAAAAATCTAGTCTGTCTCTATATAACTTTTTTAACTTGATTTGTATTAACTTGTGAGAATAAACATGAGCATTCTCAAGCATATCATTAATTGGCTTCACAATCGAAGTAGTGTCATATTTTTTACACAGATCAAGATATTTATTCTTGATCTGAAGTAGTAGTTTTGTTTCTTCTTTTTCAGCAAAGTCAGACAATAGTTTTAAGTAACCAGCACTGGTCTGTAGATTTAATTTCTGCCATTCACTTAATAGTAAAGGGTCACCGTCCACTTGAGTGGGCATTTTAAGAATTCTCAAACCCTGAGGCACAATGCCTTCAGCCACACAGGTTTGGAGATGAAACTTCTCAAACTATGTTCTTTTTAGTTTGAGCAAGTCATTTTCTAACAAGAATAATTCACTTTTCAGTGCCACAATGTCTATATTCATGCATTCATCTCCATCTAGGACAAGTTCATTATTCAATAATGGATTAGCTTTCTTGCTCACCTTAAACATGAATTGATTGACATTAAGTTCAGTCCATGTAATTTTTAAAACAGGATTATACTCCAATTCAATATTCTCTATTCCTGCAGGCATTCCTGTGGCCATCTCCCTGGATCCGTTGGAAAATGTAGAACCAAAAATAAGCAAAACAAAGTATAATTCCAACAGTATCCAGGTACCTCTGCAGAAACACAAAACCAATCCAAAGAATAAAAGCAGGCAGAGGCAAGGCTCCAGTTTCTTCAGCTGATTTATTACAAGACACACAAGCGCTTTCACCACACGGCTTCTTCAGGTGTATAAAAACAGCACTCAACACACCCATACTATATTAACTAGTCACATGATTAAAAAGAAAAAACTCTTAAAGGCACAAATTACAATTGTGTTCAGCCCACAATAAAATGCATGATAAAATATATATAAACGTCATTGCATAAAAACTACATTTCATAAAAAAAATACAAATATATACCACATAAGTGTAGCAGATTCTACCTACATAATGGTCTATTTTTCAGGATGGGTCTCAATGGTACATGGTGATTAAGACCATGTCCCGTGTTAGCTCTCAATCTCACAATCCATTTAGCCTCCAGGTTCTCAGTTTGAACTCCGGTATCACCATCCCTCAAGTTCTCATAACATTTACCTAATACCATAAATGTAAAGGTGTGTTGATCATTGGTTTCCTTAATATGTTTTGCTAAAGCATTGAACAGACTACCCTTGTTAATATGGTATAGGTGTTCCCTGAGCCTATCCCTTAATAATCTATCAGTCTTTCCCACATAGATTTTACTTTACTACATGCTTTGCAAGTGGCAAGGTAAACCACATGTGAAGTATCACACCTTGCACTGGTTCTTAGTGTATACGTTACACCAGTATCTGGATGTAGAAACTCCATATCTTGATTTATAAATTTACAGAACTGGCACCTAGTGCATGGTTTAGTCCCTGATATATCCTCAGTCCTGATTTGGTCTCTGGGATTACAAAGTCGTCGCCTTAGTGTCTTCTTATTTTTAAAAGTAAACTGTGGATGTATTCCTATCACGTTACTGACTTGTTTATCAGATGTCAAGATATTCCACTGTTTGCCTATGATGTCTGTGTAGTATCTTATATTTCTAGAATAGCTAAAACACATTTTAAATGGTTGTGAGATTTGTCTCTGTTGATCCCCATTTCATATATCACCCCCTACCTGTTCAGAGAAATAGGGCCTGGCTCTACTATGTCTAGATTTTCTCACTGTCCTAATACTTTGGTTGACAAGTTTCTGGTCATAACCCCTCTCTATTAGTTCTATGTCTATCTTGTCTAGTTGTTCCATAAAATCTGTTTCTCTAGCATTCAATCTAGAGGCCCTCTAAACTTGATTCTTTGCAACATTCCGAAAAATGTATTGAGGGTGCATGCTGTCTTTTCTCAGTAAACTGTTCACGTGACATCCCTTCCTAAACATTTTAGTGCTCAGTACACCATTAAGTTCTTGTATAATAGAGACATCTAAAAAACTGACCTCAGTCTACGACCAGTTCATGGTGAATTTAAGGAAATGTGTTGAAGCATTGATGTAATCTACAAACATCATTAAGCTGTTCTATTGACCCTCCCCCCATAAAAGGAAGAGGTCATCTACAAACCTGAGAAAAAATAATATATCATCTTTAAAGTCACCCACAACCAGATTATCTTGTTCCCATTTTGACATTACAGCATTCGTGTAACTGTTAGCACATAATGTTCCCATGGCTACCAAATTGCATTGCCAATAGACCTTATCCCTGAACATGAATACATTATTCTCCAGTACCAGACCTAGTAATAACCGTATTAGGTCCACCATATCTTTATCATACTCCCTGGTTTCAAGCATTAACTGAGTTACACTATTAATCCCAAAGTCATTTGGAATAACAGTAAAAAGTGACACCACATCAAGGGTAACTAACAGCATTTGTTGTTTGCAGGCTTGTTGCTCTCTTTCACATGCAAATCTATATAAGTCTCTCATGCAATGTTCAGTGTCCTTCAAGATATAGTCTGACTGTTTAATAAGATTCCTAAGGAATTTCTCCACAAAAATAGATATGGACTCAGTGCGCCAGTTGCTTCCAGCTACAATGGGCCTCATAGGAGGATTTTCCTTGTTTTTGTGTACCTTGGATAATCATTGAATCACTGGGGTAGTAGGGTTAAAAATAAATATTTTAATAACTTTTCATCAATGAGACCCATCCTGGCTATTTCCCTTAGCTTGTTGTGTATGTATTCAACCATTCTATTGACTTGTAATAAAGTAATAACTTTATAAAATGTATCATCATCTAATAAAACAAGCATTCTCCTGTCATAGTCTTCCTTATCCAAAATGACAATCTGTCCTCCCTTATCTGCAGTGCATATCATGATACATGGGTTAGTTTGTAAATTATTTAATGCTGTAAATTCATCCTTGGATAAATTGCACTGTCTGCTACTACTAGGGCATGATTTTTGTTCATGAAACACTCTATAAACATCATCCAAACATAACTGTTCAAATGCAGAAACCAAAGGATTTAACTTGGGTAAAAAAGAGCTTGGTTTTTTAAACATAAATTCCCCATTTTCACCATTATTAGCATACATAATTTTCAACATTAAATTGCGTGTAAATAACTTAATATCAAATACGATTTCAGTAATGTCAGAGTTAGCAGTCGGAATAAAAGAAAGTCCTTTTTCCAACACATTGCATTCATATCTTGATAGAGCATAGGTTGATAAATTAACTATTAATTTTTGCTGTTCATGAAAGCTTTCTTTATCGTGTACGGACTCACCATTCCTTCTGGGTGCTTCCTTTTGCTTCCGGTCATACTTCTCCCTCTCTGTTGTCCCTGGTTCAAGCCACCTCTTCCTCAGCTTATAGACCTGTTTCTGGTTGGAAGAGGGAAAGTCAGACCTGGAGGTTGTAGGCTTTCTAAAAAAGAAGTATGGATTCCATCATCAAGATCACATCTATTCAAAGCTTTGCCAGTTACTTCTTGATGAACTTGTGCTGTGGTTGTAATAGTTTTCTTTCTTACCACTGTTGTCTCTTTTGTCAGCATGATACAACCTAAGTCGCTAGTTATCTGGGCCCCCCCCCCATCCATTTCCTGGATGTCGTCAGACTCTCGATTGGTGGAGGTTGTCGTAGCAGCTGTCTGATTGGCGGGAACCTCCATGATGCTTCCTTGGTTGGTTGACTCAACTGCAGGGGTTTGAATATTAGCCCTGTTGTTATTTTTAGCCACTCTGGGCCACATAAAGATGTGGCCTCGTGAAAAATCTAGTCTGTCTCTATATAACTTTTTTAACTTGATTTGTATTAACTTGTGAGAATAAACATGAGCATTCTCAAGCATATCATTAATTGGCTTCACAATCGAAGTAGTGTCATATTTTTTACACAGATCAAAATATTTATTCTTGATCTGAAGTAATAGTTTTGTTTCTTCTTTTTCAGCAAAGTCAGACAATAGTTTTAAGTAACCAGCACTGGTCTGTAGATTTAATTTCTGCCATTCACTTAATAGTAAAGGGTCACCGTCCACTTGAGTGGGCATTTTAAGAATTCTCAAACCCTGAGGCACAATGCCTTCAGCCACACAGGTTTGGAGATGAAACTTCTCAAACTATGTTCTTTTTAGTTTGAGCAAGTCATTTTCTAACAAGAATAATTCACTTTTCAGTGCCACAATGTCTATATTCATGCATTCATCTCCATCTAGGACAAGTTCATTATTCAATAATGGATTAGCTTTCTTGCTCACCTTAAACATGAATTGATTGACATTAAGTTCAGTCCATGTAATTTTTAAAACAGGATTATACTCCAATTCAATATTCTCTATTCCTGCAGGCATTCCTGTGGCCATCTCCCTGGATCCGTTGGAAAATGTAGAACCAAAAATAAGCAAAACAAAGTATAATTCCAACAGTATCCAGGTACCTCTGCAGAAACACAAAACCAATCCAAAGAATAAAAGCAGGCAGAGGCAAGGCTCCAGTTTCTTCAGCTGATTTATTACAAGACACACAAGCGCTTTCACCACACGGCTTCTTCAGGTGTATAAAAACAGCACTCAACACACCCATACTATATTAACTAGTCACATGATTAAAAAGAAAAAAACTCTTAAAGGCACAAATTACAATTGTGTTCAGCCCACAATAAAATGCATGATAAAATATATATAAACGTCATTGCATAAAAACTACATTTCATAAAAAAAATACAAATATATACCACATAAGTGTAGCAGATTCTACCTACGTAATGGTCTATTTTTCAGGATGGGTCTCAATGGTACATGGTGATTAAGACCATGTACCGTGTTAGCTCTCAATCTCACAATCCATTTAGCCTCCAGGTTCTCAGTTTGAACTCCGGTATCACCATCCCTCAAGTTCTCATAACATTTACCTAATACCATAAATGTAAAGGTGTGTTGATCATTGGTTTCCTTAATATGTTTTGCTAAAGCATTGAACAGACTACCCTTGTTAATATGGTATAGGTGTTCCCTGAGCCTATCCCTTAATAATCTATCGGTCTTTCCCACATAGAATTTACAGCATGCTTTGCAAGTGGCAAGTTAAACCACATGTGAAGTATCACACCTCGCACTGGTTCTTAGTGTATACGTTACACCAGTATCTGGATGTAGAAACTCCATATCTTGATTTATAAATTTACAGAACTGGCACCTAGTGCATGGTTTAGTCCCTGATATATCCTCAGTCCTGATTTGATCTCTGGGATTACAAAGTCGTCGCCTTAGTGACTTCTTATTTTTAAAAGTAAACTGTGGATGTATTCCTATCACGTTACTGACTTGTTTATCAGATGTTAAGATATTCCACTGTTTGCCTATGATGTCTGTGTAGTATCTTATATTTCTAGAATAGCTAAAACACATTTTAAATGGTTGTGAGATTTGTCTCTGTTGATCCCCATTGCATATATCACTCCCTACCTGTTCAGAGAAATAGGGCCTGGCTCTACTATGTCTAGATTTTCTCACTGTCCTAATACTTTGGTTGACAAGTTTCTGGTCATAACCCCTCTCTATTAGTTCTATGTCTATTTTGTCTAGTTGTTCCATAAAATCTGTTTCTCTAGCATTCAATCTAGAGGCCCTCTAAACTTGATTCTTTGCAACATTCCGAAAAATGTATTGAGGGTGCATGCTGTCTTTTCTCAGTAAACTGTTCACGTGACATCCCTTCCTAAACATTTTAGTGCTCAGTACACCATTAAGTTCTTGTATAATAGAGACATCTAAAAAACTGACCTCAGTCTACGACCAGTTCATGGTGAATTTAAGGAAATGTGTTGAAGCATTGATGTAATCTACAAACATCATTAGCTGTTTTATTGACCCCCCCCCATAAAAGGAAGAGGTCATCTACAAACCTGCGAAAAAATAATATATCATCTTTAAAGTCACCCACAACCAGATTATCTTGTTCCCATTTCGACAATTAAACCTATTCTACAGGTTAACTTGTAGGACCTGTAAGGCAATATAATTATAATTTGTGCTACGACTAATTTTTTTAGTTTCAGAAAATGAACGTTGAATGTCACTCCCACTGATATCAATATTAATTTTGAAATTGGTATATGTATTAACATTAATTTATATGATGTTAATGAAATATTGATGAAATATAATATTATATTGATATTAATATATAATATTGAATTATTATTAAAACCATAGGTTATTTTATTACATATTATTATACATTATAAATTGTAATATGGATTTAAGAGTATTGAATACATCAAATAGCATATGTCATTTCGAGCATTTCACTTTTTATATGTATTTTTTAAACATTTAAAAAAAGTTTTTTTCTTTAAATGAAGTTGTTTTTCATTTTGGCGCCTTGTTGGTGTTTGCGTTCTTCTGAGGAATCCAGCACTGTGTAGCGTTTTATCTTTTCAAGTTTTTATTTGGTTGTTTGAACGCTATTGTTTGGTATATTCAACAATCCACCAATATCAGTCAATAAACACAATCTCTGCAGAAGTAAAAGTCATCTGAATAATTCCACATACACAGACCTAATCGGAGAAAGGTCACTGAGCAAAACTCTGATCTGTGATAACTTTAAGTATCCTGTTTTTTGCTTATTTTTACTAGTTATTGCTTATAGATATTTATAGGATAGCTGTGGTGGTGCAGTGGTTAGCATTGTCACCTCATAGCAAGAGGCTCTCTGGTTCAATCTTTGGCTGGGGTGTCTTCTGTGTAGTGTCTGCATGTCCTCCCTGTGGTCATGTGGGTTTCCTACGGGTGCTCCGGTTTCCTCCCACATCCCCAAAGACATGCTGCAAGTGGATTGGACATGCTAAAATTGGCCCTAGGTGTGACTGCGTGTATGTGTGTTCTTTCTGTGGATGGTTGGGTGCCGGGTTGGCAACTCGACACCGTAAAAACTCCACTGCCAATCATGAGCGGACAAGGTGATCCGCTGTGGCGACCCCTAAACGGGAAAAGCCAAAAGAGAGAGAGAGAAAGAGAGATTGCATAGGGATATTTATAGCACTTTTATTGTCTGCTGCATACATTTTACTGTATTTTATAGCTATAAACTAATCTGCACAGTTGTACTAAAATTTTCTGCCTCACAGGGCCTGATAAGTAAGTTTTTTACTGTCACACTGTTTGTAAATCTTTTCTAGCTAGTTTTTGTTCTGATTTCCTGCCAAGGAGTGTATCATATAACTGGTTTAAATTTGATCTGGGACACTCCTCCCAGTCCAGTGTCATTAGCTCATTCTACCTAATACAGAGAGAACATTTGAGAAGGCCAACCCACTTACTTTCTTAACCTTGAATTATCTTCTGCTCTTCCTTCCTCCCTTTCCACTACTAAAAAAAAATTCTAAATGTTAAGCTTGTTTCCTGCCTTTCCTGTAACTAGTCTAGTCCAGATACAGATTTGCTGTATCCAGGACTGTTTGTAAGCTTCTGAGTGGTGTCAAAGTCTGCTGTTTTTCCATTAGATCTACTAGTTCTCTCCTCACCTGCACTTTTACTAGCTTATTAATCTAGCACTTTACCAATATTCTTGTAGCAATTATTGTAGCACACAAAATTGCTACCAGCACTAAATGTTCTACAAGGAAACAGCTCTGGTACTTATTATTAATGGCCACCCCTTCAGGCATGTCTAAAGATAATTTCCCTGTGCTTCCTCCTATTAACCTGGTGAACTTGGACATCCTGAGGCAAAGTAGCAACTGTCTCATGTACACTGCCAACTTTCTCCTCTTACCTCCCAACACTCAGACTTGTAAGAGATGCACTTATATATCGAAATTGGAAGCCATGCACTCTCCAGCCAAGACCAGAATAGCTGGTCAAGAGGATCATCACTTGCACCACACCACATGGAACACATAGCCCTCCAGAACACACACTAGCACTGCCTTTACATAAAAACACAAACCAAGCACCCACCTTCGTGGAGGCTCTCAATAAAAATCTACCCAAACAGCAGAGACCTCCAAGGTAGTAAAGCACTCGACCACCACAACACAACCGTAATCATGTGAAACATAACTCTCCTAAATGGTGTGCCACTCAACCAAAGCCCCGAAGGCAAAACAGCATGCCCAACACACATAGGTGACTAGATAGTGGGGTACACTGATGTCCCACTCACTAGGATGAATAAGGAGAAAGCAACAGTCAGCTGTCTGTCAGGCGCTAGGATCTGCCACATAATGCACACACTCAGGTCCCTCAACAACAGGCACAAATATGACTCTGTCATTTTAAATGTAGGTGTAAATGACCTGAGATGTACCTCCCTGGACTTTCTCCACTTGTTCAGTAAGCTTACACAATTTTTCATCATTTTTCTTAATTAAAAGACTCATGTAATCAAAACCAAAACTATTGAACAAAGTATCAAATTCTTCACATACTTGATCATTTAACAACACCCTCATAGGTACTTTAAAAAAACAAAGTCCCTTAGGGACTATATTCAAAGTAAGACATTTGTTCAAATATGCATTGTATATCTTAACCCCTTTTATCTCATTCAATGTCTTTCCAAATGAATAATTGAGCTCTTTTAATGTCCCATTATCTGTATTTAATTGGTTAGGTTCAGACCCACTTGCCTGATTCAAAGAGTTAAAACATACATCTTTTTGCAAAAATTCATCCAACTGAGCAACACAGTGTCCCATATTATATTTAACTAAATTGTTACAGTTGACACTCGCTTTGGGACTCGAGCTGTGTCTTACAGTACCTTTTACATTTGTCGTACCGTTATTCACTGTTGTTGAATAAGTTCTTACTGCCATGGTATGCTTAGGTTTGGTTCCAGTTTGGCGTCATTCCTCATCCAGGTTGTAAAGCGAAAAGTCAAAAGTGAAATCCTTTTCGGATAACCGACTGTTGTCATTTACTGTTCCATGCAAACCCACATTATCCAGAGCTGCAGAAACTCCCGTATCTGCCCCCTGACTGTTGGGTAAGTCAGAATCCAAAACACTTCTGACAGATTAGTTGGACGCTGTACACATACCTGCTCTTTCAGACCAATGTTGTCATTAGTTCCAATAAGCGAGTAACTTCCCCTTTAAGGATAGAGACTTCGGAATAAAGTCTCTGCAACTCGTCTTTTCCTGCAGGGGAAGACTTGTTGGGAGGAAATTCATCCAAGGTATCCATGCTCGAACCACTGAATATACCACACAATAGCATTCAAACAACCAAATAAAACTTGATAAAATAAAACGCTACACAGTTCTGGATTCTTCAGAAGAACGCAAACACCAACAAGTAATGATCCACAGATTTAATGTAAAATAGTGAAAAATAGTGTCATATTAAGCGCTTTCATCCACATGGAATGTGGACTTCATCAGAATATCGTCAATTAATCAATTAAGCTTTTAAATACTTGTTTAGGCGCCAAAATGAAAAACAACTTCATTTAAAGAAAAATAAATTCTTTAAAAAAATGTTTAAAAAATACACATAAAAAGTGTAATGCTCAAAATGACATATGCTATTTGATGTATTCAATACTCTTAAATCCATATTACAATTTATAATGTATAATAATATGTAATAAAATTACCTATGGTTTTAATAATAATTTAATAATTCAATATTATATTTCATCAATATTTAATTAACATCATATAAATTAATGTTAATACATATACCAATATCAAAATGAATATTGATACTAGTGGGAGTGACATTCAACGTTCATTTTCTGAAACTAAAAAAATTAGTTGTAGCACAAACTATAATTATATTGCCTTGTGGGTCCTACAAGTTAACCTGTAGAATAGGTTTAATTGTAATATAGTCATTTAAGCCTGGTTCATTGGAAGCATCAGTCAAAATCTGCCATTTAACTTCCTTCTGACCTAGTATAGCTTTATAATTGCCTCCTCTTTGTCCCTGCCTGAGATGTTCCAAAATAGCAAATCTAAAGCTATGACTTTCCCCATGTTTGTCTATGTGTCTAAATAATGCGTTAGTTCTATCTTTTCTCTTTATGGCATACAAATGGTCATATATTCCCCTTTTGAACATTCTCTCCAATTTACGTATGTAAAAACTTGGACAGGTCATACATTTGGCCATGTATACGATGTACCTAGTATTACAATAACCATACTGAAATGTGATTCTGGTCCTGTTTATATTCTCCAAAATAATACCTTCAATTTCTAGTATAACCTGACACTGTCTACAGCTTCCACATCGTCTAGTGTGTCTATTCTGTTGATTTATGTTCCTGACCATATTGCCTCTCTCCAAAATCATCTTTACATTCTTCCCCATTTTATATACAAACAGTGGGGTGTCCCCCAACTATATTTTTTATTTCATTATCTATCGTAAGTATATTCCAGTTCCTACATGGAATCCGCTTTATTTGATTTACTTGAGGTGTGTATTCCAAAATACAAGCCTTTCTATACCTTTCATCCATATTGTTAGTCACAACAGTGGTTATTACCTGTTCTTTTCCTAATACAGGAAAATATTTCTTTCCCCATTCACTAACTACATACTCCTTAACATCTTTCAATAAGTGCATAAGATATCCCCTAGCACTAAATAATGTTTTTATAAAATCTATTTTATCAAGCATTTCTGAATATGTGGACGTCATTCTAGCCACTCGTATGCACTGTCCTTTAAATATATTTCTCATCATTTTTTGAGGATGGTTGCTGGAATATTCGAGATAATTGTTGGAGAAGGTGCTTTTCCTGTGAATGCGATACTTAAACCCATTAGCTGTACTGGATATAAACGTATCCAGATACGCAATACCTTTCAGTACTTTAAGAGCGTGTAAATTTTAAATAATCACCTGTATTGTTCATAAATTCAATGAACTTGTCTATAATGTATATTGGACCATCCCATATAATAAGAATATCATCCAGAAATCGTGACTAATATCTTACATACTTGAAGTATTTACTTTTAAAGATGTTCTTAGTCTCCCAATCTAGCATGACCAAGTTTGCAAAAATGGGGGCGCATGCAGCCCCCATTGCTACTCCCCTGGTCTGCTTGTAAAATTCACCTTCAAAGTATATGTAATTATGTTCCAGTACAATAGACATGTTCCATTATTAGGTTAATTTGTTCCTATTCTAAACTTGAATAATACCTAATACTATTACAAAAACTTTCTAATCCTTTTTGTTTGGGAATGCATGAAAATAAATCTATCAAGTCCACAGTAATTTAAACAATTCCTTCCTTCCATACATCAAAAGTTAAATTACATAATAGGGCCCATGAATCCTTTATTAGGTGTGGTATCTTACAATATATATATATATGCTTAAGTCATTTGTTAAAAGCTATGCCTAATGGAAATGTTTTTGAATGGCTACCAGAAACGACTTTTGGTATACCTACTATTGTTGCTAGTATCGGATACTCTACCTTTAAATTGTTAGAGATTATGAATATAATGCTGACATTAATTCTGTTGTAAATATGCTGAAAGATAAAGCATAGAATAAAAAGTTTGCTTGAATATATGTATAGAGTTTAGCAATGTAAAATGTGCATTCATACTACATGTATAACAGACAGGCTTCTCTTCACAGCATCAGAAAAGCCTAACAAAGCAATACTGGAAAGCAAGTACACATGCTTTTCTCATGTTTGTAGAACACATATCTAAACTCAGCAGTATGTGATGTTTTTTCAATAGGAACAGCTTGTACAGATGTTTCCTTTCAGATTTCTGTTAATGGCATCCTCACAGACATCAGCAAAAGTGCTTACAAGTAAATCACAAAAGTACAATCGAAAAGTCTAAAAACAGACATTATGTGACCTCCCACAGAAGGCCAAAAAAGATACCAAGAGGAAATATAATAGTTCAGTTATGTGAGAGAAGGACAGAGAGAGGTATTTTGTAGAAGTCATCATTCATATCTGTAATGAAGGAAAACTTTGTAAATATATGCTACAAACTGACAAAAAGAGTATGTGTTGTTTGTCATAAAATAAGTTATCTGTAACTGTGCTTATAGTTGCAAAATACATTTCTTTATCAGTGTGCAATTTGAAAGGCTTGGTGATTTAAACAGACTACAGATGGATTTGTGCAAAGCTCTCTGACTTTGATTTCAGCAGTAAACAGCATAGCAAGACTGTGTGTCTTAAGAATCCAGCACAGCATAGAGCAGAGAGCGCAAATTAAAATAAATTTTTCAATGATGAATGATGACCCTAACAAACGTTCCTAGCCTGTATCCAAAAATGGGGAGTGAGTGGGTAATGCCTTGTATAAGGTCACTCCTGTAAAAGCACAGTAACTAATATTTATGTGAAGTATTTCAGATTTCTACAGTTTTCTTCAGTTTTATATAGTTTGCAGCAATAATACAGTTCATTAGACATCTAAATCTGGAGAGACTGCAGTGCAGGAAAGTGAGCAGTGCCATAAATTCTCCAAAAAAGGTACAATACAAAGTTGTAAGACTGAAACTGCCAGTTTTGCTGTATCAACTTCACAAGTGACTAGAGACTTTTCAACCATCTACAGTAAAGCAGCTGCATCTGTCACCCCTGGGCTTCCGGATACTGGCCAAGGCTCTTGCCATCCCTATAGTGCCTTTTCAGGCGGTGTTCCAAAGACCAAATTACCACCATAACAGCTACAAACAAATGCAAACTGAGGGTAATGCTGCTCAATGCTAGAAGTCTAAATCTCAAAATGCACTCGCTCGAAGCACTCCTTAAAATGGAGAACATCGACATTTGTGCCATAACAGAGACCTTGTTCAAGGCAGCAGGAAGCACCCCTGCACTACCAGGCTATATCTCATTCCACACCTTTCAGTCCCAGAACTTGGACTGAAGCTCCAGAGCTGGTGGTGTTTCCATATTCATAAAGGATGTGCACACCTCCAGACTGGTAGCCCAGCATAATGCATCTGAGATACTTCAGGTGCAGCTAACATTGGGTAAGACAGTGATTCAGGTTGTAGCCTGCTATAGGTCACCAACCATGTCCCAAGACTCACACTCCATGTTCCTAAGCACCCTGGAGAATATTAAGGTCCAACTTAACAATCTCATACTGGGCGACTTCAACTACCCTTCCATTCATTAACTGGTAAAAACATTAATGTAACAATACACTTGCCCAACATTTCCTGGAATTCATTAATTCCAATGCCCTGGACCAGCTTGTTCTTACCCCCACTAGAGGTATCCTTGACCTGGTCATTATTAACTTGGGTGACCGTTGCTCTACACCAAAAGTCAACTCCTCCCTGGTTAGATCCAACCACAAACTAATCACCTTGGAAATCCACATTCCCACCCACCTTGCAAAGGTAATCACCATGAAAAACTTCTCCAAAGCTAACTTTGGGCTCCTAAAAACAGAGGTGGCTAACTTCACTGTACCCATGCAAATGGAGATCAGTTACATGACCATGGAATCATACACCAATGCACTGTATGAACACGTACACAAATGCATGGACCTCGCCATACCTAATAGAACCAAGACACTCTCCTCCAAAAAAAGGAAGATATCTGGCGGTCCCCTGCCATAAACAAACTCTGCAACAGAAGAAGGAAACTGATGCAGAAGAAGGTGAAGTCCCAAGACAGGAAAAACCCCTTAACAGCCTCAAGAAAAAGTTGAGATCACTCATCAAATCCTCTAAAGCTACCTATGAAAACAGAATTGTAGCAGATAGTAAAGACAACCACAAGGCCTTCTATAATTATGTAAAGAATCTCCACAGCAATACCCAGATTTGCTCTAAGATACTGCACAATGGTACCTCCTATATCTAGCCAACAGATTTTGCTAATATACTGGCAGACAGCTTTAGTGCCAACTTTACCCCTCTCACACCCCAAGGGACCAGTCACAATACCAGTAGACTGCCAGGCACCCAGTACTACTGCTGCACAGGTTTAAACAGCACTGTCCAAGGCCAAGAATGCAGCTTCTATGGGACCTGACAATATCCCTGGCTGTGCTCTACATGAACTACAGAGTGAACTTGCACCTCACCTGTGTGCCCTGTTCAATCACAGCTTCATCTCAGGCTTTATCCCTACTGAATGGTGCACTGCTACAGTCATCCCTCTCCACAAACGAGGAGTGACTACAGACCCTGGGAACTATCGCCCCAGTAGCCTGATGAGTCTGATATGCAAAGCTCTGGAACCCATCATCATGGACCTATTAAACAAGGATATAGGGAATCTCCAAACTCTGGATCCCACACAGTTTGGTTTTGCGAAGGGTAGATGATGCCTGCTCAACTTGGAGTCAACTTCTTTGAGTCAGTCACTGAGTTGTGGATGAAGGCAAAGTGGTTCATACAGCCTACCTTGAGCTGGCCAAGGCCTTTGATATCATTCCCCACTAGGAGTCATAGAAAAACTCACTAAGCTAGGCATCAACCCCTATATCACTAGGTGGGTTGCAAACTGGCTCACAGGTAGAACCCACAGTATGTAAGTAGCTGACTCCAAGTCAGACTTCTGATCAGTCACAAGTGGAGTCCCACAGGATTCGGTCCTGGGTCCTCTCCTGTTTGGTATCTACTTTTCTGAAGTCCAAGCCAACATGAAGGGACTCTGGCTGACAAAGTTCACAGAAGATTGCAAGTTGGGAGCTATTATTAACTCCCCAAGTGATGTTGACATCCTACAGAAAGGCCTCACTGAGACCAATGACTGGTGTCAGAACCATGGCCTTAATCTCAATGCCAAAAAAATGTGTCATCATCCCCTTTGGGAAAAACCTGGTTCTCATGAATTACCACATCAATGGTAGTCCACTGAACACAGAAGGCGTTATAAGAGATCTGGGAACATAGGTTGACAGCAACCTCTTTTTTGACCACCACATTGTCACTGTGGTCAGAAAGTCCTTCTATGTGGCACATCTCATTACTAAGGGTTTTGCATCCAGGAAGAAAGAGGTAATTGTCTCCCTCTACTCTTCCCTCATTAGGCCAATCATTGAGTACAGTGCCCCATTTGGCATGTACCTCACTAAACACCTGCAACAACTGGAAAGCCAGCAAAAGTACCTCACAAAGAGGATCCTAGGCCTTAAACATTTGTCCTGTATGGACAGAGTAAAAAAACTCCAACTATTCTCTGTCTCATATTGCCTACTTAGAGGCGATCTCTGCATGACTTACAAAGCCATGTCTGACCCAGCTCTGTTAGAAATGCTACATCTGAAGAAATCCCAACCCCTCCACACAACATGCTCCAGAGACCTTAACCTCATTACCACAATCAACAGAACATGCTGAAGAGACAGTTTCATAACCCAGAGACTGCCCATGCTATGGAATAGACTCCCCATAAGTGTCAAGCAGAGCACCTCACTGGCCCTCTTCAACAGAAATCTTGATGAGTGGATGGGAAATAGAAAATCCACCCCAGCGATCATGCCAGTGGCTTTACTCTACAGAGGCACTGGGAACTAAGATCGGGTGACACAATGTCAGGGTAATCCTATGGGCTAGATTTGTAAAGGCTGAGCAGCATGACCTTTAGATTGCATTTGTTTGTAGCTGTTATGTTGGTAATTTGGTCTTTGGAACACTGCCTAAAAAAGGCACTATAGGGGTGGCAAGAGCCTTGGCCAGTATCCAGAAGCCCAGGGGTGACAGATGCAGGCCATCTCTGGCAAAGCTTCGAGGTCTGTCAATCATGTCATCCCAGGCAGACAGATACTGGATCCCCTTAGAATGACACCAGAAACATAGCCAGTTGTTGAAATCAATAATTTTCTGCTTGTACTGTGGTATCATTCTGGGTGATGGTAGGATGCTGCTCAGGGCTAGGGTCATACATGACTGGACTACATGATCCGAGAGCTCCTCCATGTCTCTCTTCATGTAATCCAGGGAGGTACGTCTCAGGTCATTCATGCCCACATGTACAATTGTTGTTAAGGGACCTGAGTGTGTGCATTATGTGGCAGATCCTGGCACCTGACAGGCAGCTGACTGTTACTTTCTCCTTATTCAACCTAGTGAGTCGGACATCAGTGTGCCTCACTATTGAGTCACCTATGACTAGTGTGTTGGGCATGCTGTTTTGCCTTAGGGACTTTGGTTGAGTGGCACACTGTTTAGGAGGGTTATGTGTCTCATGGTTACTGTTGTGCTGTGGTGGTCGAGTGCATTTCTGCCTTGAAGGTCTCTGCTGTTTGGGTAGATTTGTTTGAGAGCCTCCAAGAAGGTGGGTGTGTGGTTTGTGTTTTTATGTAAAGGCAGTGCTGGTGTGTGTTCTGGAGGGCTATGTGTTCCATGTGGTGTGTTGCACGTGTTGACCTTCTCTTCTTGAACAGCTATTCCAGTCTTGGCTGGAGAGTGTGTGGCTTTCAGTTTGGCTATATAAGTGCTTTTCTCACAAGTCTGAGTGTTGGGAGGTAAGAGGCGAGGGTTGTCAGTGTACATGAGGCATTTGGTACATTGCCACAGGATGCCCAAGTTTGCCAGGTTGATAGGAGAAAGCACAGGGAACTGACCTTTAGACATGCCTGGAGGGGTGGTCATTAATAAAAAGTACTGGAGCTGTTTCCTTGTAGAACGTTTAATGTTGGTAGCACTATTGTGTGCTACAATAATTGCTACAGGAAGTCTGGTAAAGTACTAGACTTATAAGCTAGTAAAAGTGCAGGAGAGGAGAGAACTAGCAGATCTAAATGAAAAATTGAACAGCAGACTTTGTTATCATTCAGATGCTTACAAACAGTCCTCGATAGAGCAAATCTGTATCAGGAATAGACTAGTTACAGGAAAAGTGGGAAACAAGCACAAATGGGGCTTTTAAACCATAAATTCGAAAGAGATGAAAAACTGCCCAAACAGCCAATAAACTACAATTTCTGGGCCACTACTCTTGTGGTAGATAGGCTACCTAATGCTTACCACTCCCACTGATAAGCTAGAAGACTTCCCTCCAACACAGAAAGGCATGGGGGGCTCAGAAGCTTACATACAGTCCTCAGAAGTTTACATACAGTCCTGGATACAGCAAATATGTATCTAGACTAGACTAGTTACAGGAAAAGTGAGAAACAAGCGCAAATCCAGGCTTTTAAACCAGAAAGTTGAACGTGATGGAAAAAACTGCCCAAACAGCCAATAAGCTACAATTTCTGGACCAGAAACCACTCCTCTTGTGGTAGATAGGCTACCTTGTGCTTACCACTCCCACTGATAAACTAGAAGGCATCCCTACAACACAGAAAGGGTTGGGGGGCTCAAAAGCTTACAAACAGTCCTGGATGCAGCAAATCTGTATCTGGACTAGACTAGTTACAGAAAAGATGGGAAACAAGCGCAAACATGGACTTTTAAATCAGAGAGTTGAAAGAGATGGGAAAACTGCCACAACGGCCAATAAACTACAACTTCTAGGCCAGAAACCACTTTTCTTGTGGTAGATAGGCTACATAGTGCGTACCACTCCCACTGATAAGCTAGAAGGGTTCCCTCCAACACAGAAAGGCTTGGGGGAGGCAGAAGTTTACAAACAATCCTGGATACAGCAAATCTGTATCTGGACTAGAGTAGTTTCAGGAAAGGCAGGAAACAAGCTTAAAACTTTTTTTTTACAGAAAAGCTGCTAAATCAGCACTAAAAACAATTCAAGTGCAGTCCAAGCTAGCACACTATCAGCTGAGAAGCACACTCAGTCAGAACACAAGGAGAAGTTTTTTTTTTTTTTTTAGTAAAGGGAGAAAAGAGAAGCAGAAGATAATTCGAGGTTAAGAACCTAAGTGGGTTGGCCTTCTCAAATGTTCTCTCTGTATTAGGTACAATGAGTTAATGAAACTAGACACACACTTTCTGTCGCACAAAGAAATGAACGGAATAGACAGTTTAAATTACATACACAAACATACACACACACACGCGCGTATATACACACACACACACACACACACACACACACACACACACACACACATACACACATACACATGTGCACACTTCCTTCAAATGGAACAGCTAGTTTAAATTACACACACAGACACACACACACACACACACACACACACACACACACACACACACACACACACACACAGACACACTTCCTTCAAATGGAAATGCTTGTTTAAATTACACACACACACACACACACACACACACACACACACACACACACACACACACACACACACACACTCACACACACACACACACACACACACACACACACACACACACACACAAACACTTAGAACAGAACAGCTAGTTTAACTTCCATGTGAAAGTGTGGAATTTGTTTACATCTGTGTTGGCACGCATGTGCGCAACACACACATGGTCCTTCTTAAATGAGAATACACTACCACCGCTGTGTTAAGAAGTATTTTTTTTTTTTTTTACTGTTATTAACTAAAATGTTATTTTAGAAGCTTCCTAGCAGCCATTGTACCCTAGATGACTGCTTTTGGAATCTTCTTATGTAGTAGACTGACCACAGACTTGTGACCTTCTCATTTAAACTCCCAAAATTCCCTACAGGAATTATACTGAATTTAAGGAAGACAAATGTGCTAACCACACCTATGCTATAATGAATTATCAAACTTCACTTTTGACTGCACCACTCCTGATCTTTATATAGCAGCAAATTTTGCTAAGGAATTTTATACCCATTTAGAAAAATGCATTAAGCTTGAAGTTTATACCAGAACCAAGCAGCATGGGAAATACAAAAACTAATCCACCTGGTGGTCCATCGCCATAAGTAACACTCTAAAACAAAAGAAAAAAATTCCTTAAGTCATACTCCAGATCCAAAACTCCTCTTCACAAGGAAAATATCAAAAGTGTTACAAAAAATGAAAAACATTGTCAGGTTCACTAAGGCAGCTCATGAACTTAAACTGGCCTCTGAATCTGAAGATGATTATAAATATTTTTTTCTTGCTTAGAAAACTAAAAAACATTTGATGCCACGGACATTGGCAATATCCTTGCAAACATATTTAGTACCAGCTTCACCCCCAACACTTCTATCCAAAGCCCTAAAACCCCTGAACTCTTGCTCCCTAATTATCTCTAAAAACCAGGACCAAAAATATTTTCTCCATGGTACCTGATAATATGCCTGATTGTGTAATTAGTAGTGTTAAACATGCCTTTGCAGACATACTCCCTGAATTGTATAACCTCTATTTAGTTACTGGTTTCAGGTACCTGATAATATACCTGGTTGTGTAATTAGTAGTGTTAAACATGCCTTTGCAGACATATTCCTTGAATTGTATAACCTCTATTTAGTTACTGGTTTCATCCCTGATGAGTGGTGTGCTTCAGCGTCTCCATAAGGGTAGCCTTACAACCGACCCAGGTAATCACAGACCAATCAGTCTTACAAGCCTCATCTGCAAAGCCAGTGAAAGCTATTACAACTGACCTTATAATCTGTGATATCTTAGTCAGTTTTTGAAAGGTTTACAGAGGTTGTAGATGGGGTCCTTGCAGTATATCATGGCATAGCTTTACTTGGTCAAGGCCTTCAACAACATTCTCTATGCTGACATATGTGGTAAGATGGTCAGCAAACTAGCTGAAAGACAGCCCTACATAGTGTGAGTTGCAAGAACCTCATCAGGAAGTATGAAAGTGACTAGTGGTGTTCCACAGGACTTCGTGATGGAACATTTTTTTGGCTTTGACTTCTCAGATATCCAGTCATAGAGCCATGCCCTCAAGCTATCAAACTATGCAGAGGACTATAACCCAGAAGTAGTTGTTAAGTCACCCTCTGACACCTAAACCTTCTGGTATGAACTCTCTTTGTAAACTCTTAGTGCACTAAAGATGGTTTCAGACTAAACTTTAAAATGTGTAGTCTCATCACTTTTTGTAGACAACCCTTCCACTCATCATGCTGTACAGACAACACATCACTACAAAATAAAAAAGTACTCAGGGACCTAGGAACCTGGGTTTATAGCACCCTTTCATTTGACCATCATGTGACAACAATTGTCAGAAAATGATTTTATTTAGCCCAGATAATTCTGAAAGGAATATCATCAAGGTCTATAGAGGTAAGCACTCCCTTATATTCAGTACAGATCAGGACAGTTGTCAAGTACAGCATCCCCCGGATGTATCTCGCTACATATATCAAGGAATTAAAAAGACTACAAAGGTTCTTATTCAAAAAGATCACAGTTCTTAGTTACTGAGCTATCAAGAGATTCTAGAAGCTCTATACTCTATTCAGTGTCCTACAGACATTTGAGTGATCTCTATCTTACTTACTGTGCCATTAGAGACTGAGTTGTCCTGGACCTCCTGTATTTCTGTAAGTCCACCTGTGCTAGAACTAGGGACTTAAGTCTTCACCAACAGATAAATAAAACGTCAAAACAACAGGTTTCTAACCCAGTGCCAACCTAAACTCTGGAATATACTTCTCCTGCATGTTAAGTATTATGACTTACCATCTTCTTTTAAACATAACGTAAATGATTTGATGGGTTTTCACTAATTTACTCCAAGACTGACTGGTATAGCAACAGCTGTTGTATCCAGGACAGGTATTTTGGGTATGCCCTCATGAAGCATATTTGAGAAAGGTTACACAAATAAAGAGGCAATACATGTGGACATGGGGGGAGCCACTAGTAGCATGGAAGTACTAATTTATCCCAGAGATAAGAGTGAAATGGGAATGCCTCAAGTGAACGACTATCTGCTGGCTTGTCACATAGCAAATGTACTCTGACGGATAGAAAATAGCAGGCAGACTGGAAAAGGATGATAACAGAGAGAATAGAACTCTTAAAAAGGGGAGAAGCTTTACAGGAAATATCATTAGAATATTCCACTATAGAGTTTGAAGCCCCTATATTAAAGGAAATGGAGAAGGCTATGAGAAGGATGGAGTACTAAAACGATGGAAGGATGAAATATTACCAATAAGGAGAAAAAAAAGAAAACATGCAAAATTGGCTCAGTGCTATATAGATGAGAAAAAAACAATGTATTGAAATATTGGTCACAGATACTTAAAGGGGATACCCTACAAAAGCTGTGGAGAGCTGTAAGAAGAATGGGAGGGAATGGAATTATCCCAGAAAAAGTGAAATGGAAAAAGATGAAAAGGAGTAAAAGGAAGCATTAGAGTGACTGAAATAATTCAATAAACAAAGGCTAGAAAGTGGAGTGGGTACAGGTTTTTTATCAGAAGGACTAGAGGTTATAAGGACAAAGGAAAAAGATTGTTGGAGGTGTAATATAGGAGCGAGAGGCAGCTGGTTACACATATTTTGCCCAAAATTGAACAGCTATAAAGAGAAGCTTAGGAGCTAATAGAAGACGTAAGAATTCAATAAAGTAAACCTAGTCAAACAGATGATAACACAGCACAGCACTTGTGTACCTATGCAAACACCAATAATTACCAGTCTAAGTACTCCTATATAATTTATATATAATTGAGTCCTACAGAAAACTAATGTTTAGCATACCTTGGGCAGACATTTTGGACCTGATATTGGTGTAAAACAAAGAATCCATGTTTATAAGTTGTATGACCCTGAAATGAACAAGCTGTGCAATGCACTACCTAATTTTCAGACAGACAGACCTATCTGGAGTATCACTGGTGGATATCCTTGGTGCAACATGCAACTCAGCAGCAATATCTAACACTCCACTGTGGATTCCAGAACAGAACAAACCAGCAGACAGAAATTTCAAGAACTCTTCCATGTCAGTCATATATGATTGCTTCAGTGGACCCCTCCCATGGCCCATCACTCTTGTAGCGGGTGGGTGGCATTGATGTGGGACTACCCACGTCTGGCAGACACTTATGATGAGATGCTACATGTGGTGTTTTGTTGGGCATTACAGTGATGTAAAAAATACAGGTGCACACACAGCTATATGTGAGACAGGTCATGTCTGCTGTATGTACATAGGCGATATAGGCAAACATATTGCCCCTCTGTAGATTTTGCAGTGTTACAACTACCATGATGTCACTCTTCTTATGTGCATTAAGAAGATGTTGAGGCTTGGGTGCTCATTTAAGTAGTTTATTGTATACAACTACATCAGGATGGATAGCACATTGAACTTAAACTATCTAACTAACTGACAACATACTTGCTCACTCAAAATGGCACTCTTGCTTGCACGTGCTCAGTACTTATATGCATGTGCTGGCTCACTGGAAAGCCTTTAAAGGTATATTACACACGCTGATCTACATATGCCCTCTTTACTGAGCTGCCTCATATAATCAGTGACATTTCAACAGGCATGCAATTGTACAGACACTAATAAAGAAAAACAACAATCCAGGTCGCCATGTATCTGGAACTAGGTTTTGAGATGCAACCTGATCTTGTGACATAATAGTTAGGACTGGGTTTAGCAACAGACACAGTCACTGGGGAATGTTCTGCTTGAGGAGTGTCAGGGATTTTCTCAGGAATGGGGATTGCTGATGGAATGTCCTCTGGAACAGGAACATTGGACAAGTCACTATGAGAACTAGAGTCTTTCTCACAGGCAAGATGCTGTAACACTGGTTCAGACACCAGTAACAAATTCTTCCGATTTCATCTGAATTCCATTCCTTGTAATTCCACAACATACGACCTCGGCTCTTGACACAAACTTTTCACAAATCCAATGTGATCAAAACCTTTTGACATCTGCAGACTCACTATCTCCGCTTTTTTCTAAGAACTGAGTGGTTTGCTGGTCTCATCATACTAAGACTTCTGGGACAAATGCTTTTTCAACAATTGAGCTTTCACTGCTTTGATGTTTTTAGCACAGAGAACCAATAAATTACTGCTGATTGGTAATGTGGTTCTGGTTTGTCACGACATAAGTCTCTGTGCAGGTGAGGCAAGATGTTTATCACAAGAAATGTTTCTGAGATTTAACAGGTCCAGAAAAACATTAGTATTGTCATGTCTGAATTCTCTAACAGCTGTACCATTTGACTGGGGGTATTCAGGACTATTTGTAATATGAACAAAGCCCCACGATTCTGCAAATTGTCTGAACTGCTGACTTGTAAACTGTGCACCATTGTCAGAAATAACTGTGTGGACTACCATGGACAGAAAAATGTCTCTTCAGCTTAGTAATGAGAGTTCTGGATGCTAGGTTTGGAAGTAGGTCAATCTTGAACCACTTTAATAAGAATATACTAACACCAAATAATGTTGACCATTCCACTCAAAGATATCTGTGACTACTGTTGACCAAGGTAGTCCAGGAATCTGGCTTAACTGAAGAGGCTCCTTTTTGTTGATGTGGCTTTGTACTTTTACATAATGAACAAGTTGAAAGTACTTTCTCGAGATCTCTTGACATAGAAGGCCAAATTACTAGTCGTCTCGCCTTTCTTTTGGTAGAATGAGTTCCTGGATGGCCACGATGCAAGATGTTAATGTTCTCCTGTTGCAAGGATTTTGGAACAATCACTTTTTATGACCTTTCGTGATGATACCATTATCTGACAAAATCTCATCTCTGTATTGAAAATATGGTTGCACTTCTACTGGTAAACAAGATTGCTTTGAAGGCCATCCTTGACTGATAAAGAGGTTTAAGTTCTGGAGAATTGGATCTGAAGCTGTGTGACTTCTGAGCTCATGAAGATGTATGGAAGAAAAATCTCTCACTTCCATGACTTCAAAATCAGGTTGCTCATTGTTATGTTCTTCTGTGGTTTTCCTGGGCAATATGGATTAGGTATCAGCAAAATTTGCCTTTTGTGTAAACAAGACTGAAATTGTACTTTTGCAATTTGAGCATCATGCGTTGCAGCAGTCTGGCAGGAGCTGTATGTATAAGCTTTCTCAAAATAGTGACTAGAGGTTGGTGGTCAGTTTCAATCTGGGTAGGTCGACCATTAATATAATCATGAAACTTTGAAGATTTAAACAAAATTGCCAAAAGCTCTTTCTCACTCTGCGCATAATGCACCTCAGTTTGGGGAAGAGTTCTCGATGCACAAGCTACTGATCTACCCTCTTGAAGAATAACTGCAGCTAGATCAAACTTAGATGCATCACAGGAAAGAGTAACTTGTTTGTGAATATCATATTAGCTGAGAGTTGGTGGGTTGGCAATTTCTGTTTCAGGATATCAAATATTCTTTGGTGCTGTTCTGACCATGATCAAATTATATCTTTGCATGTCAGTTCTCATAATGGCAATGAAAGTTGGCTTAAATCTGGAATGAACTTGCCTAAATAGCTGATCATGCCAAGAAAACATAAGGCTTGCACATTGTCTGGAGCTGGCATCTTGAGAATTGCTGGTAGTTGGAAGGATCTGGTCATAAACCTAAACTGGTAAACAAGTGATGAACATAAGTAGCTTCTCGTAGCCTGAATTTGCCCTTTTGAGGATTCAGCTTAAGATTCACATCACGTGCTCTTTCTAGAACTTTCTTGAGGTTTCTGTCATGTTCGCCTTCACCATTGCCTCCTACTAGAATATCATCTACTATAATAACACAGGGATAGCCAGAAGAAATTTGCTCCATCTCACATTGAAAGACTTCACTAGCAGAATTTATTCCAAATGGCATTCTCAGAAATCTGTACCTCCCAAATGGCATACCAAATGTGGTTAGCAATGAAGATTTTCAGTCAAGTGAAATCTGCCAAAATGAACCTTTTGCATCTAAGACAGAAAAAACTGTGGCATTTGGCACGAGGACAGCAACCTCTTCAACTGTGTGCATAGGATGATGAGGCCTTTTTAATGCTTTGTTCAAGTTTTGTGGATCAAAACATATTCGGATATCATTTGAGCTTTACTTATGAGCTACTACCATGGAGGATACCCATTCAGTAGGTTCTTCTACTGGACAAATTACTCCTACCTGCACCATTCTATCTAGCTTGGCTTTGATTCTGCTCTGCATAGCTACTGGAACTTGCTATGCTGGGCTAATAACTGGGATAACCTCTGGGTCTAACTTCATGGAGTTTACATCTGGTAGTTTGCCTAGTTTATTTGCAAAAATATCAGCATACTCTGAAAAAATAGTTTGGGCAAAATTTGAGCTGTTGTCATTCAAGCTTACATGGTGAACTTCTTTGTTAAATGAAAGCAGTTCCATTTTCAAACTGTCTCTGAGACCTAATAATGACTACATGTGTCTCTTGACTATGAAAAATTGCAAGTCATAGCTGTTCCCAGCAGAGTAACATGAAAGCACTATTGAGCCTTCAGTTTTAATCTCTTCATCACCATAAGCAACAAGCTTTGCACACTTTGTCAAATCAAGTTGTTCTGTAGCTTTTACTCTAGCAAACATTTCTGCTGACATAACATTGCACTTTGAGCCAGTATCTACTTTCAGCTCTGCGGGACTCCCATTAATTCAAACAGTACAAAAGATTTCATTCTTTGCCCACAAATCTACTGCATTGTCTGTTTCACCAAGCACAGACACACCAACATAAAAAGTAGGGTTGCAGCTTTCTAATTGATAAACTTGTCTTTTTGTATGCCCTCTTTTAATAAAATAATATGCCTTATTTGATTTACAAATCCTTTTGAAATGATTCTACTTATTGCATGAATGACACTGCTGACCAAAATCTAAGCGCTTTTCTCTTTTGGGTTTGTGATTACCACCACAATTACGACAGTTGACTATGAAGCTGGGTGGGGCACATATTTTGACTTTGTGAACTCACCCTTATGCTTCACTGAGCATGCTCTGGAATTTGCTGAAAAGACTCAGGGTTTCCCAGGGACTGTTACAGGGCCTGCAGTAGCTGCAATTTGCTTGGGCCTGTTTTTATTAATTACGTGTTGCTTACTATCAACATGAGCTTTGTCACTGTGCCTTCCACTGCTATTTTCATTTGTAAGCATACTTGTGTGCCTTTTTGTAAGCTCATATATCTGACAAATCTCAATGGCCTTATTCAAAGTTAAATCAGTGTCTCAAAACAAAATCTTTCTTACTGTGTCATTATTAATACTACACACAAGCCTGTCCTTTATCAACTCATCTCACAACTCACCACATCTGCATGTTTTAGCCTTGTTTCTCAAGTCAGTTATATATGCTGCAAAAGTTTCACCAGGCTTTTGATCCCTTGTGTAAAATAAATGTCTTTTCATTATAACATTCATTTGCGGGTTACACGTTTCTCTAAATTTACGTTTTAAGCACTCGGGGTCTTCCTATGTTTCAGCCAGTACCACTATATGGTGGTCTTCCCCTCCCCTGCAAACAAAGCAGGTGCATACACAAATGAATGGTCTCTTTCAATGGTCACTGAACCCACTAAATTAAGCAGAATAAATGCCTTTCTACTCGTGTCTTTGTCAGAAAAAGCAGCCTGTATAAAAATATCATATTCCTGCTCAAGCACTCTCCAATTTTCTGCAATATTTTTATCAAACACAAGTGGTGCTGGTCTGCAAAATCCTTCTGCCATGCCCACAGATTATAGTAAAACACAATGCAAAATGGCCCTTGTAATTATGTATGAACATTCACACACATCAGGTACTTGTAATAATATTCAGATGCACAATAAACTCTTCAAAACACTGTACTCTGTGAAATATGCATTTGAAACAATTTTACTTTGTGAAATAGTTTTTGAAATGACTGCACTTTGCAAAATAACCACATTGTAATACTGCACACACTTGCCGACACTTTGCACACTTTGGATACTTTGAATAGCTTTAGTTAATGCGAAAAAGTAGCACATAGCAAAAAAATGTAGTCATTTTCCTTGTTTTCTACATTTTATGCAATTCAGATATTATTTCAAAAAAATTTGTAATTATTTTGAATATTTTTATCAATATGTCACAGCATCAGACATTTCATTTAATAAGAAATTTGTTTTAAGCATTCTGTGTACTTCATTCTATATTTGTACCAAAAGAAGTGACTTTTAGTACCTGGAAATTGTTTCTGACCTGTTTTGCAAGTTGTTTGAGCAGTTTGAATGATCCACTTGTGTATATTACTCCATTTCTAACCAGTTGCCTCATAGCTGTAACTCTAGATCCCATTCTGACACCATGTCGCTCTTCTTATGTGCATTAAGAAGACGTTGAGGCTTGGGTGTTCTTTTAAGTAGTTTATTGCATACAAATACATCAGGATAGATAGCAAGAACATTGGACTTAAATGAAATATCTAACTGACTGACAACACACTTTCATGTTCTCACTCTGGCTGCTCACTCAAAATGGCACTCTTGCTTGCACATGTTCAGCAATTATATGCATATGCTGGCTCACTCAAAAACTTCTTAAAGGTATATCACACACTTTGATATACACATGACATGTATCCTATTACTTCCTCCCAACTGTAGAGGTGCCAGTGTTCACCATCCTCCTGACTGTGTGTGTGTGGCATAAGTACACATGGGCCTACAACAGGACATCCCATAAGATATGAATGCAATCGTCTACTAATATCTTCAGATGCTACATAGGTACATGTGTAGGCCATTTGGCCTCCAAAACCAACTATTAGATCTAGCTCTGGCCAGGCATAACAATACCTTATTACAGCTGTAAGAAGGCAATGACCCAAGGTGGTAGAAAGACAATGTTTTGAACATCCCACACAAGGATTTCTAATGCAGAAGTAGTTTTTTTGTAGAGTACATTGGATCCATAACCAGAAGTATAATGACTGACTGGTAGTGTTTACCCCCCACCTCCAACCTTACACTCCTACTAATACTGCTGCAGCTTTCCACACATCTAAGTTTCATAATATATAGTGCATGTAAACGTTGTATGAACACACTAGTTAAAGGGAAGTTGAAAACACAACTACTCAGTGCATACCTCTGGACAGTGCTGAGTGGGCCGTACAACAAACACAACCCACAGTACTATTCCCACAGCTACTGCATCAGTACTGTCAGCATCCAGACATTTTGTATGTCTAATACTGAGAGAGTGTACTATATGCTTGACAGATCCAATCCCCAGATACAGGACACCACAGTTTTTCTGCAATAGCTGTAAGCTTACATATAAGAAGCTGATTACCTCCCAACACTTGCAACTTAACACTGACTGGGACACACGGTCCTCTGTTTAGTTATACATATCGTATAAAGACATACATTTCAGAACTGTGTTTTATTAAACCTGCCACAATCCCTCCACTTTCTCCTACCAGGGCAGTACACCTTAACCTGTTGCACAACAGCTGACACTGGCACCCATTATTTTATGCGCCCCACAGTATCAAGATGTCATGTATGTCCTCAAGCAACATTCAAATGGAAGTAGCAATACAGAAAAAAATGAAACAAGTACCATTTCTCCATGGATTTCCACTATTTAAAAGTGTTTTTCCTGTAGAAATTTGTGTAAAACTTCGGAATAGCATCTCTAAAGTTTGCTATTCAATATTCTTCCATAGTACAATGCAGCCCACACAGCCCACAGTTGCGTTTATCAATGTAGTTTCAAGGCTCTTAGTATGGTCCTTATGCTAATGAGCCTCATTCAAATGAATGCTTGTGAATAGCAAATTTATCTCATCAAGAAAATCACCTGTACCATGTTAAGAGGCTTGGTCGGCATTGTGAAGTCATAAAAGTAACTTTGAAGCACAGTGAGTATGGCTGGGGGTGGGTCAGTGATCCCCAGCAGGGACACTAGGAAATATATTGCAGTAGTATGGATTGCAGAGACTCTGAAGAGTAAACATATCAACAAATGTTGATAGTGGGATGCTTGTACAAAGTTTCCATGCTGTTGTTCACACCATAACACCAGCATGCCATGTTAAGTATTTTCTTTCTGTGCAATGGTGACACATTGACTGGTAATACTACATAACTGCCCATAAATGCTCATCAAGTGTCAACAAAATCAATATGCATGACCTACAGAGGGCTGCCATATGCCCTTGGATTGTGACCTGGTAAAAAGTATAGGCTTCCAAGGACAGTGATGGAGGAGTCTTAAAGAAAGTAAGGGGTCAAAGCATTTTGTCCTGTTGGTAACACCCTCACCTGGCATACACCTGGCATTTGTGCTGTACACATGTTGTGTGCACTGCTGCTTTCAATGTACCTTATAGTCTTTGTCAAGCACCTGCTAACTGCTGTGCTTGTTGGACGTGATTGCTTCTCTGTCCATGGTACATCACACTTCTTCACAGGGATATTGGGGTGCAAAAGTGTTGCCACTGTCCAAATCTACAAGCTATGTCTTTGGCCATTCTCCTTACAACATGCCCACAGGGGCATAACTCCACATGCCTACATGGAGTATTACAACTATTTATTTATTTATTTTTCAGTTTATTTACTGGTTAAGTGAGCTGGTCATCTGTCCCTCTTCAGTCAACACCTGGGCATAGTCAGCTGTGCAATATATATAAAGTTTAGTCTACAAAACACCTATGTAGAAAGTATTATATGAACACATTATAAAAAAGTAAGCACAGAAAACATTTCTAGGTAAATATAGCTTACAAAATAATTGCAAAGCTTATAGTTTAAAAAATGTAATATTGTTTGCAATATGTTGAATTAGCCAGCATCTTGGAAGCATGTGCATTTGGATTCATTCTGCAGCAATGCTTTTAAGTTTTCTTTTTTTTTCTTTAATTTTCCAGTATTTTTAACATTCTTTTATAGATTAAGCTACAGAGAAGACCCTAACATGGAGAAGAAATTTTCAACTATAGTTCGAAATTTCTGTCTGGCTATTATAAGGGTGTCATCTTGGGTATGCATGAGAGGGTAGCTTTGTTCGCTTACAAGAAGTTTTCTTTTCAGAGGAAAACAGTAACCAAACCGAAGTATTTTGAAAATAAGGAAGCCCACAAATTGGGTAGCTCTGCTTGTGATAGGTAACCAGGTAAATAATTTAGAATGCCACAAATGATGTCTTTTTTTGGTCAGTAAGCAGCTCATATCTGCATGATTTAGTTTCAACGTCTTGTAGTTTTTGGATATTCTTGGCCGAGATGAGGCTCAATAGAGATAGACCATATTCCATTTTGGGAATTAGAATATTTTAGCAATGTTTGAGTGAGCTGCAGGGGATAGGAGGTTTGAGATTCTGGAACACAGTTGGAGCTGTGTGTGTATTTTGGATGTAATGCTTTTAGTATGTGTAGGGAATTTGAGACAAATCAAGAGTGATTCCTAGATATTTTACTGTATAGCAAAAACCTGGAACTCCCTTCCTGCCCACATAACTGATAACAAATCCCCATCACAGTTCAAGAAACTTGTTAAAACTCACTTTTTGAATAATCAGCTGTGCTCCTGTATCCCCCCTGGCTAATGTCTCATTAGAACACTTCACCTAATTTAAGTAACTCTGCTAAGCCAACCAGTCATAGTACTATACTCCCTTAGGACTGTTAATCTACTGCTCATCCCATGTCTCCAGGAGTTAGGGAAAACTACCCCGGCAATGTTGAGCTCTCCATAAACAACTAAAACCAGGAGAAGACATATTGTAAATCAATTTGTTATCCTTCTCAACTAAAACCAGGCAAAGACATATAGTGAATCAATGTGTTATCCTTCTCAGCTATAGCGAGCATCATCTGCTCTCTCGGAGCCTTATTCTACATCTCTCTGCTTTTACTCTGATAGTAAGTCTATCACAGGAATCCTAAACTTAAGAATATCTTCTAAAATGTAATATTATATTGTAGAGAACAAATGTATCCTATCTGTTAGTTAATATGTATGTCAAAGTCTCTTCTATGGAAATTGGATGTCAAAAGTCTATCCTTAAAACTATGTTTTGTAAAAAAATTGTTTTCTTGGAGCTTTTCTCCTCGGGCCTCCACTGAAAATAAACTTGTAATCAAGTTGGACTCTCCCGGTCAACAAATGTAAAATAAAAAAAATAAATACATTTACTGTGAGACATTTGGATGGAATGCTTTGCAGTTTCTTGATGGTTAAAAATTCATTACATTTGTTTTCTTGCTGTTGATTATAAGTCTGTTGCTGTGGTGTCATTTGCATAGTAGTAAAAAACTGGTTTGTAAATTTAACTAAAAGGCCTTAAGAGTTTTGTTTCCATCAAGTATCAGAATGTCGCCTGCATAAAAGTGTTATGTCATTGATAAAGAAAGAGAAGATTAGGGGCCCTGATGCTGCTCCTTGTGGGACTCCAGTGTTAAGGATCCCATTATATGAGAGAGAGAGAGAGAGAGAATAGTTGGCACAAAACTTGCTGTAGTCATTTAGTTTTGGAAACATATAATGGCATTGTCTCCAAAATTTTACTTACTGAGTTTGTGGAGTAGGAGATTGTGGCTGACTTTTCAAAGACTCTAGTCACAAATTGAAAACTCCAGCAGAAAGAAGGCCATTATTGTCGAAGCTATAGACAGTAGCTTAGAGTAACACTCTCATGGTGCTAAAGGTGGAGTTGGCATAATGGTTAAGGTCTTTACCTCAGAGATACAAAGCACAGGTTTGATTCTGACCTCTGGTTATTGGTTAGACTTATAAAAGGCTACAGACTGATAGCCTAGTATTTAGGGGGTGGCATTTCGGTTAAGATGTTTACCTGACAGACACAAGGTACAGGGTTTTATTTTCAACTTTGAAGAGAAATTGGCTTGGCCTAAAATGGCCTGCTTGGACAGCTAGCCTAGTATTTACCTATGGACCTAAACTTTAGCCTCAGAGAATACCTCTTCTCTTGAACAGGCTTCACATCCATGTGAAGTGGAGTGCTTTCCTAATCATATTCAAGCTTAATTCCAGTTGATGGGAAATCAAAAATTCAACCCCAGTATATCAATTAAGTATCGACTGTATAGAGTCAAACTGTAAATGTTTCACCACCCATTCCATAGCTTATACATACCTTCAAAAATAACATCTAGGGCACCAAATTTGTTGGATACATTTGGGATTCATGGCTAGGCTTAAAAAGGCCCTTGTGGTCATCAGCCTAGTATATACTATGAACATACAAAGCTGTGCTGTTGGTCCCAAAGTAGTCCTTAGTTATAAATATATTTTAAAAAGTTGTTTGTATAACAGATTTTCAAATATTTGCATGAGTGGGCAAGGACTGAAAATGTGTCTGTAATCATTATGGCCAGCTGACATGGGAGTTTTTGACAGTGAAATGACTATAGAATGTTTGAAGGCTGCTGGTACTATACCAAATGTTGAGACAAACATTTTAAACGTGTCAAGGTTCTGCTGCTAGCTTGAGGAAAACGGGATATAACTGTGAGGGCCTGGCATAGGAGGGGTTTAGTTATGCTAGGAGAGACTTGGTTTGACTGACTGCAACAGCAGTAATTTGAAATGTGGCTGTATAATCTGCTAAAGGATACGGCTGGGCTGCAGAGACTCCAACATCTGTTTGTCGGGTATTGGACTGAGGGAGAAATAATGTGGTATTGTCATTTATTATAGAGAGCAGATTTTCTTTACTCTTATTAGTTAAGTTAGCGTTATCCTGCTGTGGTTTATTTCTGGGTATGTTATGGGTGTTAGTTAAGTTATTGATTAGATCTTCTTCTTCCAAAATAGTTTTGGTTAATTTGTGAAGTCTAGTTCCATTTGCCTTAAGTAGGATGCATTGATGCTATTGGTAGCTCTCCTGGCGACTTTCTGTGATCTAAGTATTAGTGATGATTGTTATTGATATCTTTTTTCTACGTCTTCCAGACAGTAACTCTATGTTAAGTTTTTGTTTTATATATTCTGTTCGCCAAGAATATTTCTGAGCTGTCAGCCACTTCCTAGTAAGTGGGAAAAGGGTATGTTGATAAAACTATCAACCTATCCTACTGCTGTAGCATCAAACCCACTCCACCCAACTTTGGCAATGGTCACAATAATGTTGAACATCTACATGGAGTCCTGCAATATTCGCATTTGGGTTTATGCACCTACGCAGAACCATCAGACCAGGGATAGTAACGTATTTAACAGTTGTTTGTCTCTTCTTTCCCCTCTCTTTGTCATTAGCCTTTTTATATTTTATTTCATGCTAATTTCTAGCCATTTATGTTAACATTTTCTGCGGTATCTGCCATAGGTGTTCTTAGTGGTCTATGGCCATCAACCACCAGAGGGGAGTGCTGTTCTTCCCTCCGGTGACTTTGTCAGGGAGTCATTATTTGCCATCCAACAGTAGTTGGTGGATATGATAGGGAAGTTATAGGACCAGAGACCACTGTACACCTGAGATGCTCCTTGTGTGACCTACAGAGTTACATCACTGCTTGGCACTGGCATCATCACCAACTCAGGCAGGGCCCATTAGAGAGGGCAGTCACAGTGGTTACCAACCTTCATCCTGGATCTAACCCTGGCTGTATGGTGTCAAGTGGGATGCCCACCCTATCTCCCATCCTGGTGTTTTCCTTCCTTATATATTACCTACTTCCTTTGTTTGCTGTCTATTGTTTCCCATCATCAGTTATCCTCCTTCTGTCTGCATGTCAATACTTCCATTGTCAAAACCAATCCCTTTGTGTCAGTACCTCCATTGTTGGTCTTTGTGTGTATTTTATGTTTGTTTGTGTGTCCCTGCTTCCATACCTTTACCCCTTTTCATTGCATACTTTCCCCTTACATTGTACCCCATACACCTTTCTTAAAAAATTCCCACCTGTCCCACAAAAAGTATAACTTTCAGCCCCTGCCCTCTCATACTCTCCATTTCCCTGTGTTTTTGTGTATGATCCTCAGATTGCTCTTTTGCCTTTTCTTGCTTTCTTATTTCATCCCCATTTAAATCAATAAAGCTATTTATAAACATTACTGGGAGCCACTTACTGTGGTTTTCAGCTGCTCACACTTTGTTGTGAAGTAGTGCATTCCCATGTGCTTAAGTACATGCATGCTCCTTGCTCACTACTGGTCTTCATGTAATTTCTAGTCACAATTTCTCCCCAGCAGCCCTATCATTTCTGCAAGTGGATGCCTTTAAGTAGTTGTTGCAGTTCCAGCTAGTTACTTAATAATTACCTGCAGGCCACGTTGTGCATCTTGCCTTAGTGCATACCTCTCAACCTCTTAACACAAGAAATCTAGACAAAGCCAAAAAATAATTGGGAGACAAAGACCTAAAACTGACAGGTTTTAAATATTTTTATAAACTCAGAAAGTTACTACAATTACAGATTTTAGTGCTAGCATGCATTTTTTGAAGGAAATGAAGTGTGAAACTGAAAAGTCGGTCATTATTTAGCGACTTTAATTTAAAATGATTTGCCAGTATACCATAGATTTTATAAAGATCAGATGAAAATATGAGACAAAAATGTGAGCATTCTGAGAAAGTCTGGACACTTGAGAGGTATGCCTTAGTGGAACTGAGGAAGGCATGTTTCTGAATCCCAGGGTATGTCTTTTGCGGGATGCTATTTGAACTTTGACTAATGTGCATTTATCACTTCAGGATAGCGTATTCTGTAGCCCATTTAATTCCAAAGGTCATTTTTAGTCACTCCATGAACATCACTGTACCACATTCAACCTAACTAGTTTGACCTATTATTGAAAACAATACAGACTTCTGTGACCTAAGTGTTTGAAAAGGTACAAAAATTCCTAGCTAGAAAGATTAGAAGAGTGCAAAACCTGACTGATTTAAAATGGCTTCAGGAACTATTATTATATGATGTCTGTCTGGTTCAATTTGAAAATCTAGGAGTAGTAACATAAAATGTACTTCTATGGGAGCTAACATCAGATCATAAACCTAACACTAAAAAATTTTAAAAAATTGTCTGTAACAGGAAAAAAAATGACCAATGTATTACACAATTCCTTCCAAGATTATGAAATAAGCTTTCTCTTTCAACCAGAAGTCACAAGTGATCACCTTCCTTCAAAAATAAACCTGACACATATATGGGAATTCAAGAATATCACACAGTGATACAGCAATCAATTTTCTTAAAGGCCAGTATATTGTAAGCTAGACAGGTGAACCTATAAACCTGTTTCCCCTGCGGAAAATTATAATTTAGTCTATGATTAACATACAGTTGTCTGCTGTAGCAGTTATACATTGTTGTACTGTTGTTCAATGAAATGCATAAACAGAACTGAGATATTTTACATGTCTTAAACTTCCATTTTCTTTAAAATATTACAAGCTTTCCTGCCTGCTATACTATTATATTAATGGACAGGCATGTTTAGGAGTATTAACACACTTCGTGTGTTTCAAGTATTGTTATCACATGTTGTTATATTTGTGACAGTCCCTACTCTGGGCCAGTAATCAAGGACCCTCAGTCCTCACCACTGACAGCACTGAGATATGGCCACTAGGAACAAAAATGCATACACATATTATTTTCAGATGCAGCTCTCTGACCAAGCACAATTTCCCCTTAACAGCACACAGGCAGCACACTCCAGACCTGGGGCTGGACTCTTTCTCTCTCCAGGGCGAAAACAAGACTCCACACTGAACACATTGGAGCTCTGTGTTCCTGTCCCCAGCAGCTGACACACACACACACACACACACACACACACACACACACACACACACACACACACACACACACCTGGGAAAGGCTGGCACAGGTTTACCAGTTGTGCCCCCTCTGCCCAGACTACAAGGTAATTATGCTGCCACCAGTCAGCTACTCTAAGACTCTTACAAGAGTACCAACTTACTGAATAAAATTAATACTAATACAAATGTTAGAGTTTTGGTAGAATTTAAACAAAGCAGCAAGGCTCTCAGAAATGGTCACAGTATCACTAAAATAAGCATAAGTACTCTTAAGATGTTAAAAGAATTCTCTAAAAGACCAGCCACAATGAAAGGTATAGAAATGTTTGTCTTTTCGGCTTTTCCGGGTTAGGGATCGCCACAGCGGAACTCCGGTCTGCAAATGTTTGGTAGTCGATTTGTATGCTGCCGAGTTGCCAGCCCGACGCCCAACCTTCAGCGAAGGCACACCCATTCACGCATGTCTTTTGCAGGCCACTCAACCACGGGGAGGACATGCAGACTCCACACAGAAGGCACTCCAGCCGAGAATCGAACAGGAGAACCTCTTGCTGTGAGGTAACAACGCTACTGCTGTACCACCGTGGATATCGTGAAAGGTATAGAAATAGTGAATAATAAATAATAAGATAGAAAACATGTAAGATGAGGTGTGAGGTTGCATGCGATATCTGTGAGAGATCTTTTTTGTCAGGTTCTGAAGAACAAAGTGCTGCTGCGAGAACTCCGAAACACAGTACTGTTTATAGAATAACATCACATCTGGTTATCTGACTCTGCTACAATACACAACCTGAGCTTTGCTAAGATCTGTTGCAGCATCTGAAAGTTATAAAACAATTTCAAAAACTTCCACTCTTCCAGGATATCAATTAGTTCACTCCTAAGGACAATACAATAAGATTCCTAGTCCTAGTTTTCCCAGAAATGTTTGTCTCTGGCTGCAATCAGACCAGTAAAATAGAATTTGTATGACCTAAACCATCCCATTTAATTTCCAACCTATTCTTCAAAATTAAATGGATTGAGATTAGCATTTCCCTTCCAGAATTATCTGTTAAAACATATACATTTAATCATTTATAATAATACTGACATCCATGTATATCTCTTTTCTGTCCAGCAGGACCCACAGTTGATGCATTTGTAACACAAGCAACTTTACAAGTACATTTTAACACAGGCATTTGACATAAAATGACATAAAATTCTTTATAACACTCCAGCTAGCTATGCTGGCATATGTTACACATGCACTGCCCTACTCTTCCTGGCATAGATGGCACTACCTCATATCATCACATGATTTTTAAACACCTTTATTAAATTATCACTTAAGACATAGGTAGGCATACATTAACAGAAAAGAAAGCAAACAATTTTAATGTTTTCATTTTAAATACAATATACCTCACACATATTTTCTTTGCTACTATAATCAGTCCATTACAAAAAAATGCTGAATTCCTGCCTTCCCTTAAACCTCAATCTTCCTCCTCTTGAACATTATTATGCATGTATTCTTCCCATAATTACCATGTACTTCTATGTAATTTGCTCCATCCCTTTTCTAAAGATCCCTCTTCTTTTATCTCTTTTAATATATTAATTACCTCAGATACAGTTGGTGTAATCTGAGTTTTCCATTTTCTAGTAATTGTTTTTGGCAGCCAATAGAATGAAACTTAATAACAGCTTACTGTGTCTAGGGATTCAAAAGAATCATTTCCTTACTTACAGCCATTTGCTCACCCCATATTTTCTGATAGAGTACTGTGTGGGGAATTTTTTAAATCTTCCAACTCATTACACTACCAAAACACATGATCCCGGTTACTTCTTTCTCCTCCATCATATGTCCAACATTTGTTATCTACCTGAGGAAAAATTGTTTGAAGTCTGCAAAGACTTCCAAGCAAAGATTCTAAACCTTCTGGTCTTGGTTGCATACCTGGGAGCCATACATATGTCCCATTGTGGTTCTATATTTCTATGTGCATAAATGTATTTACTTCTCAAAGAGCTGTATGTTGATAATTTATGCTTTATGAAAATGTAAGGGCATAAACTGCAGGCCCTTTTTAATAAGGAAGATTGAAACACAATAATTTCTGGAAAATTAATTATAATGTGGTAACTTGCCTAAGTTTCCCCTTCCCTTGACATTTTGCTGATAAATGACATGCTCTTATATTTTTCACTTCATACATGGTTCTTTGTCCAGAGAAAGCATCAGTGGGGTGCAGTTCATTCCAAGGCAGAAGTTTACAATTAAATATAGCCTGAGTTGTATGACTAGATAACCAGCATACTACATCAGAATGAGGCACTGAAAGTAACCTACTTGGACATTAGCAGGCCATTTCATGTAGAATCACATGGCATGTTAGTGAATATATTCAGTAGGCTAAGAAAGGATCCTGTAGTGGTGACAGGTGCACAGCCTTTATCATGGCAGCGACACATCAATGTAGAGTAATTGGAATTTGTGTGTATGAAATCATAGTGAATAGTGAGCCATCATATTGATCATTAGCAGAGCTTGTCCTTTTCAATGGAATTTAAGTGATCTGGCAGAAGGTCGCAAAAGAAAAGTTTTTTTTCCTTGTGGCACAAAGTTATAGAAATGATGTGAATAGACTTGGAAAAGAAGGTTGATTGGTCAAAAACATGTAATCTTAAAACAGAATGCAAAAATGTATTATAATGCAAAGTTCACAATAATGCATCTGGTAAGCAAAAACCCTAAAAAAGATTACACAGCTGGAGTGTGTGTGAGGTGGGAGAATAGTAACAGAAACAGAGGCCTTAACGTTAAAGGCCTCTGGCTCACCAAGTTCACAGATAACTGTAAATTGGCTGCTATTACAGGTCCCACCAAGATGCAAACATCTTGCAAGTGGGTTTAACACAGACAAATGACTGATGCCAGAAGCATGGCTTAAAACTCAGTGCCAAAAATGCATTATAATGCTTTTTGGGAAACTCTCAACGCAAGTTAATTACTCCATTGATAAAATGCTACACCCACCCAGTAGTAAGGGATCTGTGAACATATGTAGACAGCAATCTGGTTGACCAACATGTAGCTAAGTTAATAAGAAAGCTATTCTATGTCACCAAGCTTATAGGTTAGAGCAAGGTATCCAGGTCCAAAGAAGGTATAGTACCACTATACTCGACCTCTATCAGAGCCATCATTGAATACAATGCCCCCTTTGGCATGTATCTAACCAAACATTTGCAACAGCTGGAATGCCCCACAAAGATTTCTCACCAGGAGAATTCAAGGCATGAATAATCTGTCCTACACTGATCACCTAAAGACTCTGTCTCTGTATTCAGTCTCCAACAGGCTACTGAGAGGCTGATTTTTGCCTGGCTTACAGGGCTTCCTTAGATCCAGCCCTGATGTATCTGTTGCACATGCACAAAACTATCAACACCAAAATCCGTAGGTCCAGGTATCTGAACTTTGCTTGCGACATAAACAGAACATGCTGGAGAAACAGATAGGTATCCCAAATGATCCCTGGAATAGGCTCCCTATCCATGTAATTCAAACATAACCTTGACAATTGGATGGGAAATCATAAATGTATCCCTGTTCTGGCCCCCATGTTACTTAATGACAGTGGCCTTCAATAAGAAAAGCATTATCCTAATTAATACCCTCTACAAATCCTTAGCTTCCTGCCTACTAAGATGCCCCCTCACCCCTGTATGATACTTGGGATCCAAATGGTTTAGGGTAAGCAGCCTAGATCCCTAATGGTCATTACCTAGTAAGAAGCTATGAACCTATGAACAAAACAGAAAAGGAACCTGAGTCAGACATATCATGTGGCCTGAGATAAACATTAATCTACCGTGAATTTAAATATAACAAATGCATACAGCTATTGCTGGATGCTAAGCTTCTTACTTAAATAGTGAGGCGTTTTCTTTCATAGTATACAAAGGAATTGTGTGTGACATCGAATGGAAAGCTTTAACATTTCCTTCCTCTTTTGTATTACTAAACTTTGGCCTTTGTTGGTACATACCACACCCAGTCATGTATACCAGCACTCTCTCTCTCTCTCTCTCTCTCTCTCTCTCTCTCTTTTATCTATGGGGTTTCTTATGAAAGTATGCATTTAGTTAAATGTTTAGATATCTTTTTGTATACATCCTTGAAGTATTAATGCCGGGGCTATGAGCTCTTCCTGTGGGGGGATACACCCTTGATGTAGGATGTGTCTGAAGACAGGTTGTATCACAATTTTGTCTATTTTTTCTTCAAGAATCTTTTCATCGTATTATGATCACAAGAGCACTGGAAGCAACTGGATCTGCCTCACCATATCCACAGTTCTAGTTTCATTTTTTTTTTGTGACAGTACAGCTATTTTGCCTTTCTTCTATTTAGGAATGGCACATTACTAAGATTTATACATAGCTGCAATACCCTTATTTTTTATTTTAATTAGGTTTGTTGATCAGGTTAGTGGACTGATCCAAAATGGACCAATGTTAGCTACAATCTATGAGTTACAGTAGAAATATGAAATGTAATGCAATATTTGAGCAAAACTGAATAGTAACTGTACTTTCAACTGTCTATTTATTGTGTATTATTTAGTTTAAGATAAATAAGTAGCTAATAGGCTTTTTAGTTAGATACTGATGGGTCTGCGTCTGCACATGTAAAAATGAAAGATTGCAGTTGTCATCAATGTCCTTTCTCTTAAGACAAGTTGACATTTTTTCATAATGGTGATTTCATACTGTTTGCACTGTTATTTTCTACATTATACCACTTTGATTTTCAGTTCAGGTGAGGCAGTTGCTGCTGATATTGGGGTTCTTTGAACAAGCATTTATCACTATAAATACACTATTTTCACCCACATTGGTCTGTGTGTTTAAGTAAACTATATGATGTGTCTCTTACACTGGATAGTCTCCAAATCTCTGGTGCATCCTTCTCAACATGGTGGGCAATTTGTAAATCCTCTGTCCGAGTATATATAAAAGTTTTATTAACACTTGGAAAGCAACTTCTATTATTCTTTGGTTGGATATCCTAACTAGCCTTTACCTTCTTGTCTAAGTCACAGCTATGCTACTTGTCTTCTTTACTTCTGTCATATTTTCTCGCAGGATAAGTTGCTGATTATTTGTGCATTTACTTTTATTGATAAGGTTAGGCCCACTAGGTGGTATTCATACTGACTAAGAAGAAATTTGTCCTAGACTGAGGGAAAGTCCCCCTACTATTTTCAATATAGGCCACTGGATCTTTTACATCCACCTTAGCTGCTAACAACTTGGGCAAATGGAACCTCGGTTTAGTTGTCCTCTAACTTTTAAGAATATCCACTACAGACATAATGAATTTACAAGGAAGCAAAGATGTAGCTCAAAAGTACTGCATGTCAGTGTTTTAAATATATTGTTTGTGCACTCTTAACAACTTACATAACATTTAATTAATAGCAAAACGATAGCTTGAACCTAACAGGTCAAACATCTCCTACTTGGGATTTACTTCAAGCAGCTCAACTGAGCTCCTGCATAGGTCTTTTATTGGAAGATTTGATGGTGCTCTTGAGTAAGAGATGGTCCTTCAGTGTCTCAGTCTTGGTACTGTGACTTTTGCTTCTTCTTGTCCACAACATCTCAAGCACTTTTATCCTACACATTCATGAATCCTCTTCTTCTTACTTCTCATATTATATAGCGTTTGTACAGGTTTGGTGAAAGATTTTCTAGTTGCTGTTTACTATTATTACATCATGGTCATCAAAGCAATATCATGAAGTTAGACTTTCATTGGATTTTTGAATCTTGGGGAAATATTTCCTCAGGGCAGGATTCTGAAATGTGTGTGCACTGTATACCAAATAAGCTTTGTGGTCAGATAATTAGTTCCAAGAACTAGATACAATCCAGTGACAGTGGCATGTGACATAGAGAAGAACTAAATAACATATGTCTCTGAATCTTGGCTAGAGCATGGCTGATAGATAATGGAAAACATATAGTGTCCTATGCCCCTGACATGCCCAACAGAAGTAGCCAACACCACAAGTGCCCACCGTGAGCAATGCCTGTAGTCCACATCCACCACTGCAAAATGATATCAAACACACATCGCAAAATACTCATGTGATCACATCCCCAGGTATCTGAAGCATAGCCAGCCATACTGCAACATGGAGGAAGTGACACAAAACATAATATGCTATAAATTTGAAAACTAGAGTAGACAACACACAAGTCTTAACCTACCCACATGCTGACTACTGAACAGCTGTGAAGGAAGCAACCAACCCAGGGATGATATGTATAATGGCATGAAAACTACATAAATCTAAGCATGTTGTAACACAGTCACTGCCATACTGAGGTTGAAACACCTTTATATGCAACAGGCACAACAGTTGTACAAAGGACTGCAAAGATGAACATAATGTATATGTAGGTTATAGAATCACAGCACAAAATATCAACAGATGGAATATCACACATATCATGTGGGCATACATCCAAGAAGTCTACTGACTACATTATACAGTACAATGATTCCTCACTGTATATTATGCAATATAGCCGTATACTTGAGACAGTTATGAAGCACATTTTTTTATTCATTTTTATCCTTTGTTGACTTGGCTAGTCCCATGAAGCTAGTAACAAGTTTTCAGGGCAGATCTGAGGTTGTATTTATACAGAAAGGGAAAATTTGGCCAGGGCATTGGGATCTTCTCTTACTCTTTTTAATAGGTGCCCTTGGCTCTTTTACATCAACTTGACCGACCACCAACACAAGCAGATGGGACCTCGGTTTAATGTCTTATCCAAGAGAGCAGCACCCCTCTATATGCTGAACTGTACTGTTATTAATTGATCTCTTAGTGTGAGAATAGAACCCACTGCCTACTGCACTAGTGGTTACCTGTTATGCCACTAATACTGTAATAGTTTTCCAAATAAACTGTAACAGAATAAAATAACTAACAGCATGACAACAGACTATTAAGTCCACCAATGCCTCATGACATCAGTGGACACACAGTCCATCTAAAGACTCCCCAATATCAGTTCCATACTCACAACCAAGTCTGTCCTGCCACAGATGACATTCAAGTATATTCCATGAAGAAACTGAAGTTTAAGGGAGCTACAAAGGTGGTGTGTGTGTTCTGAGGTTGTTGGGAGCAGCACATTGTGTCCTTGTATAACATCAACCACCACTGTTATGAGGATACGGAAACTTTTTATTGTGAAATAAAAAAAAATAAAAAATATAAAACAGTAAGCACTTTCATGACCAACGTCGCTTCTTCGGGCCATGAAAAAACACATCTCAAAACCATATTTAAATATACATTTCAATAAAACATAAACCTATAAAAACTCAATCATAATTAAATAATTAACAGTGAATATTTATATCCAACATCCAATTAGATCTAATTTACAAAATAATTAACCTATCAAATACTTAAAAAATGAGTCAAGACCTAGCACAGATGTTAAAAATACTTTCATTTTAATTGGATACTCAACCACAACCTTCTAATCCCATTGGATTATAGCCATCCAATCAAATGACAGACCTAGCTTCTAACCCCAGTCAAGATCAGGAGCCATCGGCCAATAATTCTTCTTACTAAAATTAACCAGTGGGGTGGCAATGACCGTAAATTGGACTGGGACGTAAATAAATGCCAGCCTGTTATGCCTCTGCTAATTCGCATAACTAATTCCCCTTTGCGATTATATAATTACAGTTTGTCCAAAAATCAGTTACATCAAAACTAGTGGCACGCTTGACAAAAATTTTTACATTCTCCAATCTGTGTCTCATGCCATACTTATCCTACATTTGAGCTCTTATTATTCCTATGAACTCTGTTCTTACTTCGCTACTCATGGGCATATCAGGCATCTTAAAATGACAGCGCAGTCAATTACTAGCCTAAAAGGAAAAGGAGTGTCTTGCTGCAGTTAACACCAGTTATATATTTTTGAATTCCAACCTCTCAGGGCCAATTTAAACCAAAAACGGCCCTATGAAAACCAATACACACACACACTCCTGTTCACCTCTGAGTTAGCAAAACTACGATATACTGATAAAACATTTCATCTGACATTATAAACTTTTAACCAACCCATGCCACTCAATACATGTCTAAAACGTGCTACTCATGCCATAGCATGAAACAAAATGACACCTTTACGAAAATTATACAGAGGCTCACAGCTTACTTCAAGAACCCATCCATGAGATGCATTGTCCAGCATCAATCCACCTCAAGCTACAAACTACTATCTTAATTAAAAGTCAACTCTTCTTTAATAGTGAGATTTATAAACAAACCAGACTAATCATTTAAATATATTATACCTACAGGAACTGGCCTTGACTCTCACATTACTCATGGAACACTCTGGCATCTTCAAACCAAATAAAAGAGGTGTGTCATACTTCAACACCAATCACTGTACTCTTAAACTTGAACCTATCAAATTCAACACTCACAAAAATGGCCCTATCAAGAACAATGATCATGCTTCAGCTCGCATCTATCTTAGCGAAGCTGTAACATATCAATAAAACCTTGCATCTAAATAACAATCAGTCTAACCTAATCAATACATCCTAATCCATCAGCCTCTTACTTACATGCTCTTACTATAATATAGGAATAAAACATAATAAATAAAAATCCTGCATAAAACCTCATCTCTCACAAACCAGCACATCTGATGGCTTATTTAACCCATTGGCAAACCGTTTTAACCAGCATCAATACACCTAGACTACTAGCTTATCGCCTATAAAATAATACAGGGACATACGCCATTGCAATAATATCATTTTCAACTAACTAAAGTAAATGCATTCTACCACCTTTTCCTGGTTAAACGACGCCAACCAGTCAGACCCAATCATTCTATTACCTCACCAAATAAAATGAGCAAAACCTGATAGTTCAATAGGTTCATTCCTCCTCTAAATGTTGCAGTAATGAAGATTCAATCTACCACTAATCATGCCTCACAAGGAGGTACCTACTCGGAGGTGGTGAGGTTGTTGGGAGCAGCACATTGTGTCCTTATCACACCTGAAGATGCCAGCAGTGGATAGTATCCTCTCCTATGTCACATTACTTGCCACCTGTTGCTGTTTATGGGCACTGGTATAGGGGTGTGCAGCAACTGCCACATGTTGAAGGGAGGTGCCTCAGTAGCCTCAGATGATAAGGAATCATTTTTGTCCACCATTACATATCACAGGGCCCACAAGCAAGCTGGGTCACTCTTGGCACCAGAGTTTGCTACATATTTGTGATCTCAGGGAGGAGCATGTCACAGAAAAATAGAGAATGTGGCCAACACCAAGTCCTCAGTCAAGACATACTGGTGGAAATCCCACAAGATTTCTGCTACTTCCTGCCATGTTGCATTGGCAAATTCAACCTCACACTGTGCTGCACCAAGATGATGAAAGGCATCTGTTGAGACTGCCAGATGACCAGTTTGTAAATAAAAACAAAGAACTGTTATGGCAAACACAATGGATATAAATGGTCAACAGACATATAAATACCACGCACAACAGCCATATGATGGACAATGGTATTAAGGCTATCCACAATATGCAGCCTAGATGCATAGCACTGCATCCTGTTCCCAGACAATGATATTGAAAGGAATGTCACAAATAACCACTGTGAAAGAAACACTACTGGACATGTACATGCAGGTAACAATTTAAAATTTCAGGACCCACTAGAGTGAGTACATACCGAGTAACAAAAGAACATATAAAGTTTTAAGGAGTAGAGCAATTTTTGAGATTCGTTCTTCTTCTGTGTTTTGGTCTTTTTTTTTCAGCTTTTCCGTAAGTAGCATTTCGAGTACTGACATTTCAGTGTATCCCGATAGACAACAAGGACAAATGTGATAAGAGGAAAAGCTGCAAATATATAAATGCATTTCAAAAAATAAAAGAATGGATCGATGTGTAGTATGCAGTGGAACCAGATGTGTGTTATACAATAAATGGAAGCTGAGAAGATCATTGTGAATGCAGCCAGCTGGTCAGGAGGCATTCGTCTTCATTGTTATCGTCATCACAATCATAATATCATCACTATTGCCATCATCTAATGGGTAAGGAATACTAGTCCATTATTGCATACCAATTCAATTAACAAAATGTTTGTTCCTCACAAAAATCATTAAGTCTTGCCTTGAAAATATCTGTACTTGCGTTAACTTGCTCCAAGACTCCCCATCCCTGACAAAAAAATAGTTCATGGTGCCTTTATCTCTATTAACATTTCTTTTAACATGATTATATCAATTTAGCTTAGGTGCTTTGAGTCTACTACATTCAAAAATAAGTTCATCATATCAAGCTTTATGCACAGGTATTAGATCTCCACTAAGCTTTCTGCATTTTAGAGAAAAAGAAAATGTTTTAAGCATTCACTGCAAGGGAAAGTGTTCACATTATCTATTTACGTTGTTAGTCTACACTGTATGTTTTGCACTTCTTATACCAAGGGTAGCAATCCCAACACCAATAATTTAGTTTAGATTTTCTCACAGTGATACAACATAGAATGAGTACTTTTTACTTTTTAATCTAATAAACTCACTAATTCATTTTATAACCCAAGGTTTATAGAGTTTCTGTATGACTAACAAAAGTATGATCACTGTCAAAAATCTACCCCCTCCAAGTCTTTAAATGTAACTAATTCATTTGTTTGCTATTCTAAATATATGTATTGTCTATCAAGCAGTTACCAAAGCTCTTGAATTTTGTGTAATTAACATTTATTAGCTATCATTGTTCTTTGCCTTTGGTGTAATCCATTGCAAAATGTAATGACATCAGCAATGATTTGCCTAATATAATATTATCAGCATATACATTACAGAAAACAGATTGAAATACATTTAAATCTGTCAAATACAAATAGGTTCATAGGTTCATATGTAGGTACTAGGCTATCGCCCAAGGGCCTAAGTAAGCCTAGCCAACAGGGTTCCCTGGCTTATGCCACCCAAGAATGTTAATTTCCTGTGTCCCTGTTGAGCAGAGCCACAGAAGTGATCCCCGGGGTGTATTTCCTATTTCCCATCCACTCATCAAGATTTTTCTTGAAGAGTGTTAATGAGGAACTTTGCTTGAGATAGATGGGTAGCTTGTTCCAGAGTATGGGAAGTCTCTGGGACAGGAATCTATCCCTCCAGCATGTCCTGTTTATTATGGTGACAAGGTTTCGGTCCCTAGAGCATGTAGCATGGAGGGATTGGGATTTCTTTAGGTGTACCATGTCCAACAGCTCTGGGTTTGACATAGCTTTATATGTTAGGCAGCGATCACCTCAGAGTAGGCGATATGCTACAGAGTAAAGCTGGAGTTTTTTGAGATAGTCAGTGTAGGGCATCTGTTTGAGGCCAGTAATCCTCTTTGTGAGGTACTTCTGTGGCGTTTCCAGCTGCTGCAGATGTCTTGTGAGGTACATTCCAAAATGGGCGTTATACTCTATAATGGGTCTAATGAGTGCCGAGTAGAGGGGAACAATGGCCTCTTTTTTCCTGGATGAGAACCCTTTTGTGATGAGGTGTGCCACACAGAAGGATTTCCTGACTACTGTGGCAATGTGATTATCAAAGGAGAGACTACTGTCTACCTGGGTCCCAAGGTCTCTTATCACACATTCAGCATTAAGTAGACTGCAGTTTATGTGGTAGTTCATGGGTACAGAGTTTTTACTAAAGGGGAATACAATGCACTTTTTGGCATTGAGCTTGAGGCCATGCCTCTGTCACCAGGCATCTGTCTCAGTGAGGCCCTTCTGTAGGATGCCCACATCATTTGGGGAATCGGCTATAGCTCCTAGTTTACAGTCATCTGTGAACTTTGTTAGCCAGAGGCTTCAGGTGTTAGCCTGTACTTCAGAGAAGTAGATACCAAACAGGAGCGGTTCCAGGGCGGAACCCTGTGGTACTCCACTTGTCACTGGTCAGAAGTCAGATTTGGAGTCTGCAACTTTTACAGTGTTGGATCTGTCAGTGAGCCAGTTGGCAACCCATCTTATGACATAGAGATTTATACCTAGTTTAGTGAGTTTAGCTATAATTCCAGAATGGGGGATGGTGTCGAAGGCCTTGGCAAGGTCAAGATGGGTTGTGTGAACCACCTTACCCTTGTCTATGGCTTTGGTGACTGCCTCAAAGAAGTCGATCAGGTTCAGAAGGCATGATCTGCCTTTCACCAACCCAAACTGGGTGGGGTCCAGAGTTTGGAGGTTACCAGTATTTTTGTTTATGAGTTACATGTTACATTCCATGGCCTTGCAGACCAGGCTCACCAGGCTAATAAGGTGATAGTTCCCAGGATCAATGGTGGCTCCCCCTTTGCGGAGTGGGATAACAGTTGCTGTGCGCCATTCAGTGGGCACAAAGCCTGATGTGAGACTATAACTGAACATGATGCTTAGGTGGGGAGCCAGTTCATTCTGAAGTTTGTGTAAAACGAAGCCTGGGATGTTGTCCAGTCCCATGGAAGCTGTGTTTTTGGTTTTAGAGAGTGCAGCTTTTACCTGCATAGATCTGATTACAGGGACTCTGCATTCTTCCAGTATAGATATGGGCCCTTTAGGGGTGAGAGGGGGGTAAAGTTAGCACTGACCCTATCTGGATGTTGGCAATATCAGTTGGTTCTGTACTTTTCATGCCATTGTGCTGTAACACAAAGCAGATCTGGGTGTTGCCATCGAGATTCTTGACATAGCTATAGAATGCTTTGTGGTTGCCCTTAGAATCAGTGGTGATTTTGTTTTCTTAGCTAGCTTTGGAGGATCTTATGAGGGTTCTCAGCTTCTTACTGAGGCTGACCAGGGAGCTCCTCCACTCATGAAATTTTGCTCTCTTTTGCAACAGTTTCTTCTTTCTGTTGTAGAGTTTGTTTATGGCAGGGAAACACCATATTGGCTTCCTTTATTTGGAGGATAGCGTCTTGGTTCTGTTTGGGATTGCACGATACATGCACTCGTGTAAGTGCTTATAGAGTGCATTTGTGTAGGATTCAGCAGTCGTAACTGTATTGTCCATCTGCATGGGTGTCATGAAGTTCACCACTTCTGTCTTAAGAAACATGAAGTTGGCTTTGGAGAAATTTTTACCATGGTTTTCTTAATGGTGGGTGGGGGCAGGATACAGATATCTAGGGTGATTTGCTTATGGTCAGATCTGATGAACGAGGAGTTGACTTCAGGTGTGGAACACCAGTCACTCGTGTTGGTAATGACTAGGTCTAGGATATTGTTGCTCCTGTTGGGGGTGTGGATAAGTTGATCCAGGGCATTGGAATTTATGAATTCCAGAAAGCGTTGAGCAAAGGAGTTGGTACATTAGTAGTTTTCCCAGTTAATGGTGGGGTAGTTGAAATCACCCATTATTAGGGTATTTGGTTGAACCCTAAAATTTTCCAGTATATCAAGAAAAGAGGAATGGGAATCCTGGGGCATGGTGGGGGATCTCTAGCAAGCTACAATTTGGACTGCAGTCTTATCCAGAGTTAGTTGCACTTGGATAACCTCGGATGCATTATGCATTATGCTGCACAACTAGCCTGGAGGTGGGGTTATCCTTAATGAATATGGATACACCTCCGCCTTTAGTGTTTTGGTCCAGGTTAGTTGGTCGAAAAGTGTGGTATGGATTATAGCCTGGTAATACAGGGGTGCTCTCTAGAGCCTTGAACCAGGTCTCAGTCACTACACAGATATCAATGTTCTCCATTTTAAGGAGTGCCTTCAGTGAGTGCATTTTGAGATTTAGACTTCTAGCATTGAGTAGCATTACCCTCATAAGGTTGTATTACTGAACCTTATGGAATGCTTTAAGTTAGAAAAGACCATTCTGAGTGATGACCTTTGTGCTTAACTATCCAGAATCACTATGACAACCAAGTATGTGCCTTATGATTTATTGAATCAAAATCAATGGAGAAATTGCTATAGGCAGCATCAACACAAAACATATTACCTAAAGATTTTACCACATTATGTACAAATCAAGATAATAAGTGGTGGGGGACCTGTTAAACATGTAAGTATGCTTGTGAAATATTCACAGACCTCTTATCAGTAAGTTCATCTTGTAAAATTTGAAAAATTATTATTCAACAAGTTTGGCCAATGTATGACAAATGACATCGACATGTAGCCACTAGCTAAACCCCCTTTTCCCTTATTTTTATAAACTAATTTACCAATAGCCACTTTCCAGTCATCAGGTACACAACATAAGCTTAAACCTTGGCTGTGATAAAAATAGAACCTGCTGGAGAGACAGGTATGTATCCCAGAGACTACCCCTTCTCTGGAACAGGCTCCCCATCCATGTAAAGCAGAGTTCCTCCTTAACCCAATTCAAGTATAATTTGTGCAGTTGGATGGGACCAGGAAATTCATCCCTGGTTTGGCATGTTTGTCTCTAATAGACACAGGGAGTCTATAAATGGTTCATCTCCTAGGCCCTTGCTTGGAAATGTTTCATCTCCCAAGTCCCTACTTACACTTAACAATGGTAGCAGAACTTGTCAGAGATTTGAAATGTATGTCTAGGCTTAAAAAAGGCCCCTGTGGTCATTAACCTAGTAGGAACCTATGAACGTATGAACCTATGAACTGTCCTTACAACTGGTTTCAGAAAGATACCCCAGTGGTCCTGCCAGTATAATGGCCCTTTTTACTTGAACTTTGTTGGTATTTTCATAAAACATGCAGCCTTGTGGTCATTTAATGATATTAAAAAAACAGCAGTGTCATTTGTTTTGAGAGGACATACATTTTTGTACATAGTTGGGATGCAGCATTACACTGTGTTTGTAGTGGTGTTGGAGATGCATTTAAGTGTAAACACTGAACAGCTAACTCTTCCGGAATTCTCTGTACTTTGCTCTCATTATATACATTAAGGGAGCATAAGTCTCATTATTAGTTTGGGCTGATTTCAAGAATTTAAAAAATGTCCTTTGGTTATCCTCACATCTTATATATAAAATCTCTTTCCTGTTTATCAGTCTTCTTAACATGTCTGAATAAATTAATACGTTTTTCTTCAATATTGAGCCTTTTTTCACTTCCCACTGGTTGTAAAATGTCTTTGTCCTGATTACTAGATTTTCCCTCCTTTCACTTAATGTAAATACTAAACAGTTTTAGGTGACTCTCTTAATTACAAAACATTTACAAGATAATATATTTTGTTTGGTCTTATGTATATATTTACGGTGGAGTCAAGCCACTGTCAGGCAGCTGACACTAAGAATATTAACTTTTTTATATATATATACATTTGTTAACCAGATAAGCCCATTGGACACAAGTATCCTTTTTCAGGGTCAGCTTGGGAGCACTGCCAAGATAAGTGACTTCCAGAGTAAGGAAACGATTGAGTTGGAAGAAATCAAATCCTGCACCTTGGGGGACAAGAAACAGCTCCTAGTCTTAATGCTTTACACTAACAGCCTGACTGCTACTTCTAGTTGCTTTGTCTATTATCAGTGCACGTTTGCAACATTTAATGTACAACAGTAACTTAGTGCTTGAGTGATATATATACATTTATATATATATATATATATATATATATATATATATATATATATGTTTAGTATACATGCATTTGCGCGAACAGCCGATGTCTGAACGTGAACATGAAAGCAGAATCCCAAGATCGAGGAATGTTGAATCTGCAGATGTCGAACCCGAGATTACTGAACTCAGGCCAGGCTAGTATTCCCCCTCTTGACCCATGGTAGCGCTTGTTGCGATGGTTGTGCGATTGGGGATTTCGAATTTGACATTGCGTGTGACATCATGAGCATTCACACGTATGAGTTTTGACATTTAGGTTCGGAATTACGACAGAACAACCTTTGGTTGCGCGACCAAATGCATGTAAACCTACTATGAAACAGTACTATGGTTCTGCTCATCTACATGTTGAGTGAAGAATAAGGACTTCAGCCATCTGTGCCAACATAAATTCACCACCGTAACAGGAACAGGCAAGCAAAAACTGAGGGTGATGCTACTCAATGCTAAAAGTCTAAATCTCAAAATACACTCACTCGAGGCACTCCTTAAAATGGAGAACATTCATATCTGTGCAGTGAATGAGACCTGGTTCAAGGGTCCAGAGAGCACCCCTGCACTACCAGGATATAACTCATGCCACACTTTTCGGCCATGTAACCTGGACTGGAACACCAAAGGCGGAGGTGTGTCCATATTCATTAAGGATATACACACCTCCAGGCTAGTTGCTCAGCATAATGCAGCTGAGGTTATCCAAGTGCAACTATCTCTGGGCAAAGCTGCAATCCAAATTGTAGCTTGCTACAGATCACCCACCATGCCCCAGGATTCCCACTCCTCTTTTCTTGATGTACTGGAAAATATTAGGGTTCAACCAAACACCCTAACAATGGGCGATTTCAACTACCCCACCATTAACTGGAAAAACTACTCATGTACCAACTCCTTCGCTCAACGCTTTCTGGAATTCATAAACTCCAATGCCCTGGATCAACTTATCCACACCCCCACCAGGGGCAACAATATCCTAGATCTAGTGATTACCAATATGAGTGACCGGTGTTCCATACCTGAAGTCAACACCTCATTGATCCGATCCGACCATAAGCTAATTACCCTAGATATCCACATCCCACCCCCACACCCCATTAAGGAAACCATGGTAAGAAATTTCTCCAAAGCCAACATCATACTTCTTAAGACAGAAGTGGTGAACTTCATGACACCCATGCAGATGGACAATACAGTTACAACTGCTAAATCCTACACAAATGCACTCTATAACCACTTATACGAATGCATGGATCGTGCTATCCCAAACAAAACCAAGACACTATCCTCCAAAAAAAGGAAGCCAATCTGGTGGTCCCCTGCCGTAAACAAACTGTACAACAGAAGGAAGAAACTGTTGCAAAAGAAAGTAAAATCCCACGAGTGGAGGAGCTCCCTGGTCAGCCCCAGTAAGAAGCTGAAATCCCGCATAAAATCCTCCAAAGCTAGTTATGAAAACAAAATCGCCACTGATTCTAAAGACAACCACAAAGCATTCTATAGCTATGTCAAGAATCTCAATGGTAACACTCAGATCTGCTCTGAGTTACAGCACAATGGCACTAAATATACAGACCCAACTGATATTGCCAACATCCTGACAGATAGGTTCAGTGCTAACTTTACCCCCCCTCTCACCCCCTAAAGAGCCCATCTCTATACCGGAAGAATGCAAAGTTCCTGTAATCTCGGCTGCACAGGTAAAAAACACACTCTCCAAAGCCAAGAACACAGCATCCATGGGGCCAGACAAGATCGCAGGCTGCATTCTACATGAACTACAGAACAAACTGGCACCCCACCTAAGTACCATGTTCAATTATAGCCTCACCTCAGGCTTTGTGCCTGTTGAATGGCGCACAGCAACGGTTATCCCACTCCACAAGGGGGGAGCCACCACGAACGCTGGGAACTACCGCCCCATTAGCCTGACGAGCCTGGTCTGCAAGGCCACGGAATGTATCATCATGAAACTTATAAACAAAGACATTGGCAATCTCCAAACTCTGGACCCCACCCAGTTCGGGTTTGTAAAAGGCAGATCATGTCTCCTAAACCTGATAGACTTCTTTGAAGCAGTCACCAAAGCCATAGACAAGGGTAAGGTGGTTCACACAGCCTATCTAGATCTTGTCAAGGCTTTTAACACCATCCTCCACTCTGGAATTATAGATAAACTCACTAAACTAGGTATAAATTCCTATGTCACAAGATGGGTTGCCAACTGGCTCACTGACAGAACCCACACTGTGAAAGTAGCAGACTCCAAATCCGACTTCAGACCAGTGACAAGTGGAGTACCACAGGGTTCAGTCCTGGGTCCTCTCCTGTTTGGTATCTACTTCTCTGAAGTACAGGCTAACACAGAAGGTCTTTGGCTAATGAAGCTCGCAGATGACTGCAAACTAGGAGCCATAATCGAAACTCCTAATGATGTGGACATCCTACAAAAGGGCCTCACTGAGACAGATGCCTGGTGTCAAAGCCATGGCCTCAAGCTCAATGCCAAAAAGTGCATTGTCATCCCCTTTGGTAAAAACTCTGTACCCATGAACTACAACATAGGCGGTAGTATGCTTAACACCAAAAGTGTGATAAGAGACCTTGGGACACAGGTGGACAGTAGTCTCTCCTTTCATAATCACATCGCCACAGTAGTCAGGAAATCCTTCTACGTGGTGCACCTCATCACAAAAGGTTTCTCATCCAGAAAAAAATAGGTCATTTTTCCCCTCTACTCATCACTCATTAGACCCATTATAGAGTACAAAGCCCCTTTTGGTATGTACCTCACAAGACATCTACAACAACTGGAAAGGCCGCAGAAATTCCTCACAAAGAGGATTACCGGCCTCAAACAGATGCCCTCATGAACCGTCTCAAAAAACTCCAGCTTTACTCCGTCGCATATCACCTACTCAGAGGTGATCTTTGCCTAACATACAAATCTATGTCAAACCCAGAGCTGTTGGACATGCTCCACTTAAAGAAATCCCAATCCCTCTGAGCTACACGCTCTAGGGACCTAAACCTTGTCACCACAACAATAACACAATAAACCCTCAATTAGAACCTACAGTGAGAAGAAGCGAGAGGTTGCAGAATCGGAAGCAACAGTCCAATTGCGGGGGTCCATCTACCCCCACTGGGCAACAACAGGTTTTTCATGATGTCAATCGCTTGGGAGCCATTCCCAAGCCTCGCAACAACAATTACTATCCGAACAAGGTGAACTTTCAAAGATCCAGACAACAGAGACCTTAATGGATACTCCTGTCAGCATTCATTCACCCCCCACATTCAACATCAGGGAGGGGAATACTGTTGTTGACAACGCTGACATGGACTACATTGACTCTGTTTGTGTTGGGAACTTAACCAACTCAGATCTGCATGTTATTAACAGTAGTGATGAACTTCATCTGGACCACTTTGTGGGTCTGATGAAACCAGTTATCACAACTAATAATATAGGTGATTTCAACATATACAACTTCTCCTCAGTACCAATATCGGGAGATTTGGCTGATTTTTTATCAAAGGGCCACACATATGTACCCCAGCATAAATCTAATTTAGTTGGTAACATTCTTGACATTAAAATGTATACTCGTAATCTTAACTTTAACTTAAAGCTAGGTAGTAATACCAATATTTTTAACAACAACCCATTTAGGGTACCTAGTACTTTTAACCCCCCATTGCACTCTATTATTTAGTGCTTTGAAAATATGTGTGAATTAGATCTCAGACAAAAATCGAAATCATTGCCTGACTTTGAGAAAGTCAATGCTTCTAAGAAAGAACAAGAATTACTTGAGTTTGTTAAAGCACAGTTTACGTATCTGTAAACCGGATAAAGGAGGGAGGGTAGTAGTGTTTGATAAGGTCGACTATTTCGACCGTATGCTTAACTTGTTAGATAATGATTCTTATGTTTTGAGTTCAAGATCTGAGATTAACAGGGCTTATTCCAACATTAAAGACAGCCTTGATGAAATGTTTCTTGAGGGTCGACTCCAGCAGGAGCAGCTTAACTATTTATCTATGTTATACCCTAGGTTCCCTTGTCTTTTTGGAATCCCCAAGATACATAAGGATCTTTTTAATCCACCTATGCGTCCCCTAGTTGATGGACGCGGTTCCCCTACGTATGCTTGTGCCAAACTAGTGGATTCTATATTACAGAAATATTTGGTACAAGAAGAACAAATATGTAAGGATTCGTGGACCTTCCTGGCCAAAATAGGGGAGTTAACCTTTGACCAAAATATTAACTTCCTCACTATTGATGTCAAAGATCTCTACACCTGTATACCGCTAGATTTGGCCATAGATTGGGTGGGGATTACCCTTAAGAGGAAACATGCACCTGCTGTTGAAATATCTCTAGTTATACAACTTTTAGGGATAATTTTATACAACAATTATTTTTTGCTGGGGGAGAACTTTTATTTGCAGAAGACTGGTGTGGCCATGGGCTCGCCCTGTGGGGCCAGCTTGGCCAATATGGTTATGTCGTATTGGGAGAGAGAGTATGTGTTTAATAATAGTGAACTTATGCAGAAGATTAGATATTACACACGTTACCTGGACGATATTTTCATCCTGCTTGAGGGGAATGAACCTGAATGTAATTTAATTTTGGACTTCTTTAATTCTTCTACTGACTTTTTGTCCTTCACCTTTCATTTTAGTAAGAGCGCTATAGCCTATTTGGATATATGGTTGGTTAAAAACACTGAATTGAAGAAATACGTAGCTAGTATTTATAGAAAACCAACGCATTCTAATTCATTATTACATTATAGTAGCTGTCACCTGAGCTACCAGAAAAGGTCAGTGGTTAAGGGACAGCTAGTTAGGGCCACCCGCATTGTTAGTTTGGACGATGATTTTCAAAACGAGTGTAAATTACTTGTGGGTATGTTCTTACATAGAGGCTATCCCCCATCTTTACTTGATAATTTAGTGAGAGAGGTGAGTAACAAAAGGTCTAATGGTATGTATCTACCTATACTTAGGACAGATACATATGGAGAGGGTAGTAATACACCTAGCTCCATAACGGTGACATCTAGACAAGTACCCACGTATAACACGCTTAATACCAATACTAGATTAATTCTAACTTATAGTATTGACAGTTATTATATATTTGACATTATCAAAAAGAACTGGGATATTTTTAGAAACAACCATGCAGTATTAAGTAAAGTAGGGAGCAAACCAGAGATTACTTTTCGGAGGGTCAAAAATTTGAAATCCTTATTGGAACATACTGATAGTAACCCCATACGAACACCTGGTATGTACAAGTGTCAAAATTGTAACCAGTATAAGCATATTTTGGAATCTAATCGGTTTACAGTTAACAACCAACGCTTTGACCTGCGATGTAGATCTACTTGCAACACCCGCATGGTTGTTTACTTGGCCCAGTGCCAAAAATGTGAAGGGTTCTATGTGGGTAAAACTGAACGTAGGTTACGCGAACGGATCTATGAGCATCAATATGCTATTTGCAAAGATAAGCAGGAGAATGCTTTGGCTAAGCATATTTCTATGTTTAAAGATCATTGTTTTAAATTTATAGTAATAGATCAGTTACTTGAAAATAAGAGAGGGGCCCCTTTACATTTATTATTGGAAGCATCAGAATTAAGATGGCAGATTAGACTCAATGCCTATGCGTTCCCCGGTTTAAATGAGAGTTGTTCCATTAGTTGTTTACTCAAATTGAGAAGTTTTTTAAGATAGTTTACTTATTCATTTTATTAACATATAGTTCTGTTTATTTGTATTCATAACCTCAGTGATAGGTTGAATGTATTAAGCAGTTGTATTATTTTATTTTATTTATTAATATATATTTATATATACTTTATATTTATATTTCATACTTGTTTATAGCACACACACACATATATATATATATATATATATATATATATATATATATATATATACATATTTTAATATATTTTAATATATTGCAATTGTGTTATATTTTAAATCAATCTTTAAGGAACAGTTAGATTCAGTGGGGTTAAGCTACTATTGTACTTGCATTTGCTTTGTTTTTAGACTCACACAAGGTCTGTTTAAATTTTAATTGTACATGATTGATTGTCTTTATTGATGGTTAATTATGTAATTAGGAAAAGTATAAAAGTGGTTTGTAGCATTATGAATTTGTCTGAAGAAGTCTGCGTACCACGCAGACGAAAAGCGCTTTACTTTATTAAAGTTTGGAGTTGTCCTGTGGCGTGTATTCCTGGCATATTTTTGGCGTTTTCCACTCGCACTATTTGGATCCTTTCTGTGTTTGGTTGTCACCACAATAAACAGAACATGCCGGAGGGATAGATTCCTGTCCCAGAGACTTCCCATACTCTGGAATAAACTACCTATCTATATCAAACAAAGCTCCTCATTAGCACTCTTCAAGAAAAATCTTGATGATTGGACGGGAAATAGGAAATTCACCCCAGGGATCACCTCTGTGGCTCTGTTCGACAGTGGCACAGGAAAATAATTTTCTTGGGTGGCAAAAGCCAGGGTATCTTTTTGGCTGGGCTTGTATAGGCCCCAGGGCCAATAGCCTAGTACCTACCTATGAACCTATGAACTTAGATATATATATATATATATATATATATATATATATATATATATATATATATATATATATTTTCTGCTTACTTACAACTAGTAAATTCAATTCACCTACAAGTACTATATCTTCATATTCTATTTACTGGAAGAACACCGTTAGTTATGTAACTCATTAAAGTTGCAAACAATTCGGAATCTACTCTACATTTAAACACACACACACACACACACACACACACACACACACACACACACACACACACACACACACACACATATATATCAGAGAACTGAAAATGGGCAAATCGCTCTTGGTTGACATCTGTTTTGTTGACAAAACTTAGTCAACTACACAAATGGTCAACAGGTGATTGAACATTTCTCAGGTTTAGGAAGTCTGCCATTTTCTCAACATTGTGGGATCTTAGGGTTAGTATATATAATTAGCAGGAAGTGTCGGGATGTAGCCCCCTCCCCTGCAAAAACAAAAAACAAAAAAAACTGTTTTGGGCTCTTTTTATAAATTATGTTTTGCACGGGCAAATATTTTTGCTCTACATGTGCATAGTAACATGTCCACGTTTGCACTCAACCTTTTGTGGTCAAACTTGTGAATGTCAATTTAGGTCATTCATTCTTTTTCAGTAGACCCATTTATAGATAGACAGGCAGAGAGATAGATAGACAGACAGATAGCTGGATATACACCAGCAGTAGTGCTTGGGGGTAAATAACTGCAGGAAAAATAGCAGCAGTGGCTAAAGGTGTGAGGTAGTGATAACCTAAGGACTAACACAAACTCTATGTCTGACAGAAGACTCACAAGTATCCTCATAATGCAGTTATAGCCAGCGACTGATTTGACTCAATAATGTGGTTTTGGCTGAAAAGAAAAAAAACTGTGTAATAAATTTTTAGTTCATATAAGCAGACTTGGAAACTGAACTTGAATCAAAGTCCCATTACTTCTGACATGGATATAAAAAACTGTTCACCAGAGAACAAACTGAAATGTGGGAAAGGAAATGTACTGTAACATATGAATACGTCACCTAAACAAAATCAAAGACATCTTGTACTCAGCAAAATAAGGAGTCCATCAAACAAAGCATTCCACTGATTGCAATGTGTACTGTAGCTGTTGCTAATTATGAATCTGATGGAAATCACACCTATGTATCATTGTGTCCTCATGTGGAATATACAACCAAGTCCAATTTATAATGAAAGGATTCTTATGCCAGTATAACATTAAATGATTCAATATGGCATGTGGCTACTCTGATACTATGCAGTAGCTCTAGTAAGTATAGCATGTTGCAATGCTTCATTCTTCTTATGACAGATCTTCTTATTCCTGGCAGCAGGTGTCATTCCTTACCCTAGAGATTCAAGTAAAAGAGTACTATGGTTCTGCTCATCTACATGTTGAGTAAAGAATAAGGACTTCAGCCATCTGTGCCATCCTTTAATGCAGTTCTAGGTTCTCAGGAGTTTTTTCATTGTGAGATCATGGGTAGATCAGAATGATGGAGTGGCAGTAGGTGTCGCTGCCTGTTCTCAAGTATCTCAATTACCCATGATCCTCCTGTGATGTATGTCTCACCTAACCAGGTGAGTGGTTCCCTGCTCTATAAATCTCAGTATGTACCTATAATATCACATGGAGAAAGAAGGCAAGTGTTGTCAGTTATTTTACTTCCAGCTGATATTCCAGATGCATGTAGTATTTTGGATGAAGACCACAATTCTATGTGCAATAATAGATGATTTGACATAAATAAAACAAGCACCGCTTCATTCTGGCAAATGAAAATATACTCCCAGCAGCTTTTTATATATCCTTCTCAAAGCCCACAGTTGTATTTGTGGGGATCATCTTCAGGCTAAACTCCTCAGTAATTCTATTCACAAGTGTGAGGACATCTTCATACTTGGCCTGTGTTTTGTTCCCCACCTGAATGCATTGTTATCTGCTGGGCATGTTTTCTGTATGTGTAGATCAATTAATGGCTGCTATGGATGAGCCTCAATTCACTCTTCATCTTGTAGAACTTCCACATTTCATTTTACTTTGGTTACACTTTACATCACATTCACTTTTAATCTTTTATTAGTTGTTCATCAATGCATGACAATCTAAGCAAACACAGAAATGCTGTATACGAAATAATATAATAATCCAATCTGCAAACAAATAATTATAATACCATTGGGACAGATTTTTAATGCATCCTAGGTGTGGTCATCCCTGGAGATCACGGTTATGTCTTGCATTATTTTCAAACATTTTTGCAGTTTGATCTTGCCTACAATTTAAATTATTAATTGTTTGCCTGATTTTTGTAGCTGCTAGTTGAGGAAAATGTATTGCAATAGACAGAGATCATAAACAATGATTTAACATAACATTAACGTGTAGGTATTTATCAGCTATAATGGTAGCATTCATTCTACTCCATTTAGTCACTCTCTTTGTTTTAGTTCTACCTCTTCATACAGTCTTAGTATCTCCAGTGACTTTGTAGCATGACTGACTCTCCTTCTGAGCTTTAGTTTCAAGGAAAGTATTTATCAGACTAATTTATATTGTCCAAAATTCTACTAAGACATTTGAATCTTCCCCATATGCAAATATTTGTAAAACAGAGATACAGTGCTTTTTATAAAGTATGTTATATGATGCTATAGAACACTGTATCTTATAGAACATTCATATGTACAGTCCTATCTTGTAAAATTCCAAGATTAGTTTCTGCCATTACACCACCAGCTTTTGGGAATATACTGCAATGATGAGGATTAAGGATGCAACCTAAATAACAGAATTACTTTTCTTACCTGAAAAGGTAACAACCTGGACTATTTCTTCTGACGGCATATATGCTGATGCACTAAAGAAGAAAGATTTATCTTCCTGATCCCTTTAAGCAGTATATTGTTCTATATTTCATTTTAATTCACTGCAGCTTTACAACCCAAGTACTAACAATTGAAAAAAGCTGTAGTATAACATGATTACTTTGGCAAAGTAATATTCAGACCTTTCATAATTTTTTCTATATATTCAAAGTCATAAAACATTTCTATACACGTTCTCCAGTCTTAAGATCTGCACGTTCATTAGAAGCACTTAACTATTATTCTAGCAGTCTCAGTGGCACAATGGGAAACACACTCACCTTTGCTAGAAAAGGCTGTAGGTTCTATCTCTGCACTGGGTAGGTCAATAGCTGACACTGCAGTGCAGCATAAGAGGGTACTGCATTCCTGAATGAGACATTAAACTGTGGACTCATCCGCTTCAGTTGGTGGAAACACAAGTGGATGTGAAAGATCCCATGAAACCTATTAAAAAGAATAGGGGCCCTTTACTTATATACAAAAGATAACTCTTATTTACAACATATTTATAGGATCATAGGATCATAGGAGATTACTAGGCTATTGGCCCTGAGGCCCTTATAAGCCTAGCCAAGAGTTTAGCCCATGTTTAGACAAATCAGCACCCAAAGCCCCTGTCCAGCAGGGACACAGGTAGAATCCCAGGGGTGTATTTTCTGTTTCCCATCCAGTTATTCAGGTTGCGCTTAAAAAGGGACAATAAGGTACTCTGCTTGATGTGGAGAGGGAGTCTATTCCACAGATGGGGGAGTCTCTGAGACACAAATCTTTTCTGCCAACAAGTCCTATTGATATCACAGACCAGGTTGAGGTTGTGCGTATGGGTTGCTCGAGTGGAGCTTGACTTGCAGATATGCATCAGTCCAACCAAAGCGGGGTCTGAGATTGCTTTATATGCCAAACAGAGGTCACCCCTGAGGAGTCTGTATGAAGCTGAGTAGAAGGATAGGGCTTTTAGCCTATCTGTGTAGGGTAGGTGTTTGAGGCTCTGGATTCTCCTGGTGAGGAACCTCCGTGGTCTTTCCAGCTGCTGCATGTGCTTTGTGAGGTACATGCCAAAAGGGGCGTTGTACTCAATAACTAGCATTATAAGGGAAGAATACAGGGATGTTATGATCTCTTCGTCCCTGGATGAGATACCCTTACTTATGAGGTGGGCCAGGTAGAAAGCTTTCTGTACAACGGAAGTGACATGGTGGTCAAATGTCAGGTTGCTATCAACCTGGGTGTCCAAATCCCTCAGTACTGATTGTGTACTTAGGACATTGTTATTAATGTGATGATAATATGAGGGGATGTCATTCTTCCCAAAGGGGATGATGATGCATTTTTTGGCATTCAGCTTGATGCTATGTTTCTGGCACCAATCATTTGTTTGGGTGAGACCCTCTTGGAGAATGTCCATATCACTTGGGGAATTGATGACTGCACCCAGCTTGCAGTCATCTGCAAACTTAGTCAGCCATAGTCCACTGGTTTTGGCCTGTACCTCAGAGAAGTATATCCCAAATAACAGAGGCCCCAAGACTGATCCCTGGGGTACGCCGCTCATTATGGGTTGACTGCTTGAGGTGGCTTCCCCTATTTTGATTAGGTAAGTTCTATCAGTGAGCCAGTTTGCTACCCATCTGGTAACATATGGGTTGATGCCTAGTTGAGAGAGTTTATCTACTCTGCCCGAGTGGGGAATAGTGTCAAAGGCTTTGGCCAGGTCAAGGTAGACAGTGTACACCATCTTTCCCTCATACATGGTTTTGGTGACTGTCTCAAATAAGTTGACCAGATTTAACAGACATGACCTCCCCTTTTCAAAGCCAAACCATGTGGGGTCATGTGTTTGCAGGTTGCCAATGTCCCTGTTAATGTGGTCCATGATAATCCATTCCATGGCCTTGCAGATCAGGCTAGTTAGGCTGATGGGTCTATAATTTTCCAGATCTGTGGATGCTCCACCTTTGTGTAAAGGGATGACAGTGGCTGTCCTCCACTCAGCTGGGACAAAGCCGGTACTCAGGCTTTGGTTGAATAGGGTGCCTAATGGTGTTGCAAGTTCATGCCTGAGTTGCTATATAAATATACAAATGCATTACCCATATTTATAATTTTCCTTACAATCAAACTACATTTTCATCTCCATAAGACCCCCATTCCTTTTTCCATAACCACCATCTGAATTTACTTAATATTACTGCTAAAATCCATTTACTACTAAAAATAATTTAATTTATCCTTTCATTCCATATAACACATGACATAAAAAAACTCTGCATCTATTCTTTTAACATCATTTTTACTTATGTTCATATAATATCCATATTTAATGGTATTCATGTTTATTTTATCCTTTTATATCTTTGAAATCAATCTTCTTTACATAGCCTTCCACATAATCATTTTACTATTTTGCATTTCAAAAACACATGTTCAGTAGTTTCTTATTCTTTATAATGTAAAAATGATTCTATCACTTTTCTTTTTATATGGGATATTTCCTTTTACTGGTAATTTATTCTACTACTAGTCTCCACAGAAAATCTTGACATTCTACTTCCTTATAAAACCATTTGCTTCTTATTTTTATAGCTTTCATTTTTTCATCTGTTAGATTTTCCCGTGGTTTTACATAGTAATGTTTTATTATTACATTCTTAAACCCTACTTTTCTTTCTTTTTCTATATCATCAGTTGTTATTTTCCACAAAAAATATGTTTTCTTGGTTGCATTTTATTTCTTCATTTCTGCACACTTTTTTTCTCTTTTACTCTTTTTACTATACTCCAAAATGCATCATACTTATATTTATACAGTTTTACTACTAGTCTCTCAACTTTTTCATTTATCCACTTTAACACTTTGTACAAATTTAATGAAACAGCATATACCACTGGGTTAATTAAACCTAACCCTCCTAATAAGTAAATACAATCCTAATAGAAGTCTGAGATCCTCTGACAAATTCATACCAAAAGCCAAAAAATCAAACAAAAGTTTTGGGGACTCACACTACTCTAATCACATCTCTAGGATATGGAACACCATCCCTCAACACATTCTAAATACCACAAACCCCTCCAAATTCAAGCAACTCCTTAAGTCCCACTTAACCAATTCATGGCACTGCGCTTGTATATCTCTTGGCTGACTCCCATCTCCCCCACTCTCTTACTCACTCTCACATCCATTCCTCACACACCTAATCTAAGCACATATCTCTGTACTTCCACCATACCCCACACTGTGCCACTTTCACCTGTTTAATCTTTCCCTTTACTTCACTCTCGTCAGCCATAACTTGTCTTATCTCTACTATTCTATATCATTATCTCACTCTCATCTCTCCTCTAAGCACTCTTACCCTATCAGCATCCTCTGTTTCCACTACCATACCACTGTAAAATAATCACTAGGTGCAGTGAATTATATTGTCATTATGCTACTTATGTAAATAAGCTGCACTCTGTAAACTTGAATGTTTGTGCTTGTGATTGTCTTTATACTACAATATATACTGCCTTGTATTGTTTAATATTGCGCTTGTGATTGTCTTTGTACTGCAATATATACTGTCTTGTATTGTTTAATATTGCGCTTGTGATTGTCTTCGTACTACAATATATACTGCATTGTATTGTTTAATATTGCGCTTGTGATTGTCTTTGTACAACAATATATATTGTATTGCATTGTTTAATATTACTATAGAAGTGTATCTGTTATTTGTCATGTGGAGCTTTTTTCCTCAAGCCTCTGCTGAAAATGGACTCCATGTCCATTTGGAACATCCCAGTAAACAAATGTCAAATAAATGAAAATAAATAATTAAAATAAAATTCTATATTACATACACAACTCCTATTTTACTGGGTTTAATGTAGAACCCCATATAAATGAAAATAAAATATCTGCAATAATTCCATTTCAAATACTACTGGGAACATAAATGTTGTTGTTTGTCATTTGGCTTTTCCGCCACACAAATGTATGATAGTCAAAAAACAATATCTAATTGTCGCCACAGCGGAACTCCGGTCCGCTAATGATTGGCAGCAGATTTTTACGGTGCCAAGTTGCCAGCCCGATGCCCAACCTTCAAAGAAGACACACCCATTCACGCATGTACCTACCTGCATGTCATTTGGGAACATAAATATACAATTTTCCATCAATTCTGAATTTATCAAATAAGCCTTTTTTCTGAATGATAATAGGGATATGTTCTCCAGAAGCGATACGTTTGTTTTATTTATTCTATTGTTTTTCACATTGAATTCTACTTACATCTTTATTCCCAAATTTTATACCTAACACAGAAATTTAATTCATTGTAAAATATATACCCCCTATCTTTACCACATCACCTAAAATTTTACTTTTCTCTTCTTCCCTATAACTATATCATGGCATGCATCTCTCTACCTTCCTCTTTCTCTATTCCTGATCTCTTCACTACAAAATTTTCCTTTACTCTGACCATGCCATTTTACTCATACCTCTCATTTCTCTTCCTTCTTCTCCTTTCTAACCTAACAACTCCACCAGAGGCACTACTAAAAACATACACTTCATACACTTCAACTATTACCTCGTTCTCACCACTTAGTCCCTCAACCACATGCTTCTCTCACATATCCCCAACTCTAATATTTATTTCTATCTTCCTTTATTCCCACCCCAAAATATTCAATACCAACTACTACAACTTAAGATTAACACATATAACTAAACTTTCCAAATCTCCCAGAATAATTAGACACTGTTTTACTATCATACATTCGGTGGGGACATTCACCCCAACCCAGGTCCCAAACATAGCATGCAAACAAAAAACATAAAATGTATTACATCTTAGGGGCATATGCAATAAATTCACAGCCTTCCATGCCTGGTTAACACAATACAATCTAGATATCCTTAACCTTTCTGAGATATGTCAAAACCTGAAATAAAAGACAATGAAATTCTACTTCCTGGTTACAGCACTATAAAAATAGAGAGAGTACATAAAAAAGCTGGTGAAATAACCCTAGTTGCCCTGTGTTTTAATACTAAACCCAAAATTTGGTACAGCAGAAATCCTTGTCACATTCCTAAAACTAAATTCATCCAAGAGCATCTGCATTGTTTTATATATCCCACCAGAACAAAGCATGCCAATTCTTAAAAATATTCCATCCTGGATTTCAAAAACAATGCAAAAGAAAACTATTATCCTTGGCGATGTTAGCATTGACTAGCAGGCCTTATTTTCACATAACTCAACTAACAGTATAAATGTATGTGGTTTTACTCAATTAATAAATATTCCAACCAGATATAGTAAAAATAACACCCAACAATCCACCCTAGATTGGATACTAGGTTCTAACCCTTCTAATTATCCATCCTGAGTACAGTCCCTGACTCTCAAAGTGACCATTTACCAGCCTTTTCCCACATGATTATCACTCAACTCACAAAGCAACATAAGTTCAAAACCATATGCAACCTACAAAAATTCAACAAAGAGATATTCATTGACTCTTTGAAAACTATGGACAGGTCCATTCTAAAAAGACTCCCCCTTAACAAGGCAGTTGAACATTTCAATAGGACTTTCTTAGGTATTCTCAACACACTAGCTCCACAATGTGCAAAAAATAATCATGCCTCATGGCTCAGCAAATCATGTAAAATCCTAATGGACAGAGACAAAGCATGGATGGCCTGGCTAAAGAATAAAAGAAGAATAAAAATGACAAAAAGTTTCAGTTATTTAAACAACTCCGCAATCAGATGAAAAGACAAATTTCTCATGATAAAAACAATCATACTATACCCACATTCAAGATAACCATAAAAATAACCCCAAGAAATGCTGGTTATCTATAACATTACTCTTCAGCCTAGGAGATAAAAACAATCCCAATCCATACCGAGATATACCACCTCATCAAACATTCACCAAATTCACTACATACTTTATAGAGTCCGCAGCCAACCTAACTTTAATCCCAAGTAATCACACCTTAATTCACCACTTCTATTAAATCTCCCAATAATAACTTCTATACAATCCACACATTGCAATCATATAACCAATAACCAACCTCTCACTAATATCCAAATACCCTACAATCCCCATTTTAGCTTTCATTTTACCTTTATCTGTAATAAAAAAAATACTACAAAAACTAAAGCCTTGCTCAACCTCAGCGGACAACCTCCTTCCATAATACCTAAAGCTTACCACAGATGCAATAGCTTTCCCTGTTAACATCTTGATTAATAGATCCATAGCTGAATCATATTTTCCTACCGCAATGAAAATGTCACATATTATCTCTTTACATTAGATAAGGGGGGTATCTCCACTGGTATCACAAGCTTTTGTCCCATTGCAAAATGTGTACACTTACAACTTCTCCACCATCTCACACACAATAAGCTTTTTACCCATACTCAATGTGGCTTTAGACCCACACACAGCACCTCAGTAGCCCAACTATCTTTTATGCGCACTGTCAATAAAGCATGTGACTCTGGAAAACTTAAATCTGCAGTATTTTTAAACTTGTCAAAATCATTTGATATTGTCTCTCACTCCAAGCTCCATATACAAATTTCCAAGATTGGTTTATCTTCCTCCTTTTTTCAGTGGTTCTCTAGCTACCTAGTTGACAGTCAGCAGGCAGTACAATGGCAAGACTCCATCTCCCCTCACATCACATCACATCCACAGGTGTATCACAAGGATCCATCTTTGGCCTACTACCATTTAAAGTCTTTATCAACAACTTATATATAGCCTCCTGTGAAGGGACTCTAATTCAGTATGCAGATGTCTCCATGATCATCTGTGTATCAGACACATTAACTCAATTACATCATATAACACAGCAAGCTTTCATATCCATGGAAACCTGGATCTCCAACGCTCAGCTCCTACTAAACCCTAAAATAACAAGGCTCATCCTTTTCACCCACAAACCACACAGCTCCAATAATACAAATTTCAAGATCTTTTCTGCAAACCATATTGAAATTGAAAACTGGTTCAACATACCAAACTATTAGGAGTCATAATTGATGATAATCTTAATCTTAAGTTCGACCTCCACATACAAAGTAGAATAAAAAAAAAAAAAACACCAAAAACTAGGTATCCTATACAGGAACAATGTCCTCATTACATCTACCAAAATTACCCTGGTCAAAACCTACCTCTTACCCTCACTATTATATGCAGCTACAATTTTAACTAATTTACAAACTTCCTTAAAAAACAAACTTAAAAGCTGCTATAACAAAATTGCCAAATTTGCCATAAACTCAACCCCTCTAACTCATCATTGTAAAGCCTTACATTCCACAAGCTGTCTTGAGCTTTCCCTCCACCTCCATTACATTCAACTTATCACCAAATACGATATCATTTACAACCCACTCACTTGGCCTGGTCTTAGACCATTAATCAACATTAATGTCCCTGATAGACATTTGAGATCTAAAGATAAACATCTTCTCACACTCCGTAAACCCAACAAAACCCCAAGTCTAAGCCTTTACTCCTGCTCTGTTTCAAATTTATGAAAGTCCCTTCCCTTAGTATCAAAACTATTTCCAATCTACATTCCTTCAAATGCTCTGTAAAAGAACACTTAGCCAAAGCATGGATTTGCTCCTGCAATAGTCCTGGCTGAAATGCTCTTAAACCTTGACTCCCTCTTTCCTTCCCACCCAATCCTTTATAGTTAGCCTCATACCTTTTCTTCCTCTATTCTTTCTATGTCTTCTACTACCTTATTCTACCTTCCTTTTCTTTATTTCTCTACTATTTAATCACTACACTTTTGTTGTAATATCTTATGACTTCAAGCAGTTTTTCCTCATATATGTTAGTAGACTATGAATATATTATATTCCCTGAATCTCTGCCCATTCTTGCATATCCTATTGTTTCTTTCCATGTTATGTAAATCATATTCTCATATGATAATGTTTCACTGATGTGTACATTGTGATTGAATTTTGTAATTACATTATGTCTGTTGAGATTTTTTTTCATTCTGCTAAAACCAATTATTTAACTGTATGTATCTGGAGCTCTTCTCCCTAGACATCTGCTGAAAATGGGTAATTTATGACCCAGCACATCTTTCCCTGTAAACAAATGTCAAATAAATAAATACATTTAAAGTCATCTCTATCACCTCTATAAACTCATTTGTGCAAAGTATTACTTCTTTTATCCAAATTTTGTTTTTCGCAATTATTATAATGTCATCCACACATGTTACCATGACTGGAATTCCTAACCCATCAGGTATCCCACCTTCATTTTATAATTTATTTCACATACTATCACATTCATAACTAATGCAAAGAGTATAAAAATCCCTGTCCTATACCACTCTTCATATTCACCTCTTGGCTTAACCAGCCATTAACAAGTATTTTTACTTTATTATTACTATATGATGACATATGTAGTTTCCTACCTTTCAAACTTATCTCGTATTATTTCATTATTACCCATAAGAGTTGATGTCCAATTGTATCAAAAGCCTTATCAAGGCCTTATCATGATTTTCGCTTCTTCTTTTCTATTCATGGTATCATCCACAATTTCTCCAATTATCATTAATAATTCTTGACAGCATTTCTCTTTATACTATATATACTATCTTCCATAATATTTTCCATTTTAGTTTCAAATCTCTTTTGTATTATTTTTATAGAAATCATAATCAATATTATTCAATACTGTCTCCAGTTTTTCAATTGCCTTCTATCTCCCCTCTTCTATATGAATTTAAGTATTCCCCTACATAATTCTTTATACACAAAACATTCATATTCATATTCATTCAAAATCTTAAATTTTTTCCATTCTATTAACTTTTATACATTTCATACCCTATGCTATCCAGTCCTGTAACCAAATCTATATTTACTTTTCCCAATGCTTTATCTAGCTCATATGAAGAAATCTCCTTTCCAACTCCTTATCCTATTGTCTGTTATTTTTTTACTTTCCATGTTATTTTTCACTACCTTCTTTTTTCTTTAAACATTTCGTGTACATTTTGTGCTACACTATTCATAATCTTTTCCTCAGTTTTTTCTACTTCTCCTTTTACATTTTTTTACTTCTGTCTTTACAAACATTACCATCTTCCTTTAATAATCTGCTTTAATAAACCAATACTTATTTTCTTTTTCCTTGTAAAAACATCTTTGCTTAAATAACATTTTTTTGTGATTTTTCTTGATTTCTTTCATATAATTCTTTTGCTTTGTCAAAGTATTTTCTATCATTATTTTCTTAAATATTTTGACGTGCCATTATATGTTCTTTTATATTCTTCTTTATCTACTTTTCTCAAATCATATTGCCACTTAAAGACTTTTTTTATATTTTCCTTGAATATCATCAACCATTCAGACCAATTTTTATAAAATAGTCTCATAGCAATTTGATCTTACCATAACTGTATTACTAATCTGTTTTCTTCTGCATTCCAGGCTTTCTTATTTATCTTTTTTACTCCTTTGCCTATTTTTATATATTGTTTATTTTCCTTCATCTCTAAACATATTGCAAAATGATCAGAAAATCCTGCTTCAACTACCTCCCCTTTGCCTAAAGCTAAACCCTCTAATACTGTAAAATAATCTATTTCAGTTCTATACATACCCTTTTTATAAGTTCATGAATTTTTGTCACAAAGTTTTAACTTATCACATCTTATAACTTCTAACATTTTCTTATATTATTTATTTTCTTTTTAGACTAGCCTCTTAAATCAGAATTTATTACACTATTCATATTTATCATTACAGTCTAAAATCTGATGACATCAACTTGCCTTTTCTTTACAATTAGTATAAACACATAATCTTATAATTTTATATAGTTGGGGTTTTTTCCATTTTAAAATTACAATGGTTAACCTTCCCATTTTTCTTAAGTGATATCTAATATCTTTATTGTATTTCTACAGATTACGGCTATCCCAAAGCATCTCATTTCCCAAATTCCAGACTATCTTTCCTGCCCATAGTTTCTCTGTTTAGAATCTTTCATCATTAGTTAAAAATCTTGCATCTTCTAATATAATGCCATTGACATTATATGTATTACACCACTGTAAAATTCCTGTTCATTTAAATATATTCTTAATGCTATTCACATTTATAGAAAGCACTCTAAAATGTTAATTTTCCCTTTTCATAAGATTCATGGTTTCATAGCTATTTACTAGGCTAGCTGCCTTAATGGGCCATTCTAAGCCTAGCCAATTTCCCCTCCATAAAGTGAAAATCAAACACTGTGCCATATGTCTGTGAGGCAAACATATTAGCCATTATATCAACCCCTCACCCATTAGCTGTATATATATATATATATATATATATATATATATATATATATATATATATATATATATATATATTTCATCCATTTCCTTTATTTTTCTTTTGTACTCATTTCTTTAAATTTAAATTTTCTTTTTCCACCATTACTCTTTTACCATTAGAATTATTTTTTTTCTTTTATTATCTTCCAATTTTTTGCCTTTTTCATCACTTATTTCAGAGCTGTCTTCTATGTCCTCTATTATTTTTCAGCTTTTTTTCTATTTCTTCTTCCAAAGTTTCTTCTCTTTATTTGTTTTCTTCTCTTTATTTTTCCTTTTCCTTACTCTTATTTTCAATTTTACAATCCATCCATAAATGTCCAATTTTGTTAAATTTATAACTGTTCAAGTCACGTTTTTTACATCATGTCCCATCTCCTCACAAATACATTTCGTTTATCACAGTTACTTATCAGATGTCCTTCTTTTTCCAAAAAAACCTACATATTTTAGGTTGCCCCCATATTTCATGATGCCGTGCTTGGTATATGTGTAATTTTCTCTTTCTATTTTTAACAATTTTACAATCCCATCAGCCAGTCCATGAATTCCTTTTATCATAAACTTTTGCAATGTCTAATACTTCTTTTTATAAAGTTTTCAAATGGCGGCCATGGTGGTGCAGTGGTTAGCATTGTCGCCTCACAGCAAGAGTTTCTCTGGTTCGATCCCCAGCTGGAGTGCCTTCTGTGTGGAGTCTGCATGTCCTCCCTGAGGTTGAATGGGTTTCCTCCGGGTGCTCTGGTAACCTCCCACATCCCAAAGACATGCTGTAGGTTGATTGGACACTCCAAATTGGCCCTAGGTGTGAGTGTGTGCGTGTGTGTGCCTTCCATGGAAGGTTGGGCACCGGGCTGGCAACTCGACACTGTAAAACTCCACTGCCAATCATGATCAGACAGGTGATCCATTGTGGCAACCCCTAACCGGGAAAAGCTGAAAGAAGAAGAAGATAAAGTTTTCAAATGCCCTTTCAAAGTCACATTTTCCATCTCTGTTCGAAACTGTACATGCATTTTTGTTTTTGTTTCCCTGTTAAAGGATTTTATCACATAAAACTTCCATGAGTTACAGTCCTTCTTTTTTCATATTCTTCTATTGAAAAGACAGTCTCAAATATAATGTCACAAAATGTCTCTTTGTTAATAAGAATACATGCTCTTACCTCATGTGCTTTTACACATAAAGGAACTATTAAATTGTCTGACACTTCACACCTGTTCATTTCTTTGCCTTATTTACATTGAATCCTTACCATGCACTTCCAGTTTTCATTTTATTCAGCCTTTTTCTTTTCTGCTACTCTCCGTTTGCCTTCTTTCTCTGCAAATGTTTTCTTTTCCATCTCACCACTATTCTTCAGGATTGTCTCTGCATCCTTCTTTTGTATTTTTTCCATAATGTCCCCCAAGGTAACATCTCCTTCATTTTCTGGCTCACTCTGCATCACCATTTCTTTGAAGTAAATCTTCCCACAACCCTCCTAACTAGAGGGTTGTAATTATATAACCATCATTTGTGGACTAAATTGCATCAAACAGATTTCTTTAGAACATCTTCTCAGAATCCTGCATGCATTCTCCGGTGCTGATATTGTCTTTCTCCTCGGTTTGTCTCACAACTCCATTGTCTCCTTCTCTCTCCATCTGTCTCCCTGTTTATCTGGGCCACTACTGTGCCTGGAATGGCAGTAATAAGTGCTCATGCAAAATGGGTCCCACTCACAAGAATGACTAGTTGGGAGGGAGTGTCCTGGCCAACTTTCTCCAAGTAGCAGCATAAATACCATATTCAGTTGCCTCTGAAAAGCAGCCACCAGCCTAGTGGGATTTACCTGGTCAACAAAGGATAAATAAAAAAATAATGCTAATAATAAGAAAAGGCTCCTTGCATAATTAATTTTAACTGTTGTTCTAATAATATTATATGCCCCTTTAAAATAATGGCACCAGCCCTGTTTACCAGATCAGATATATATATATATATATATATATATATATATATATATATATATATATATATATATATATACCCTTTTTCAATCAAGTTTTGCAATGTCATTGAAAGTACTCAAACAATGAGCAGTATTTCCAAGAAATAATATATGCAATATTACAAACACAAGGTAACTTGGGAAATGACAGGCTCACAAATAGGTTCATAGGTTCATAGGTAGGTACTAAGCTATTGGGCCTAGGGCCTATATAAGCCTAGCCAAATGGTACCCTGCCTTTTGCCACCCAAGAAAATTATTTTCATGAAATACATCATGAAACTCAGATCTATACCCTTTATGAAATGGAAAACAATTAGACTATAAGTTTATTCCATTAATGGGTAGCTGAAACTCATCACTGTTCATTAACACAATCTGCCTTCAAAAGCTTTCATCTATGATTGAACTTGTTTGCATATCACAATTTTCCAGCATTCCATTTACAAAAATTAATATTTTGAAAGATTACAGGAGCAGAGACAAATGGAGTAAATTAGACTTGTAGTTTCACTTTAAGTGGTATGTCATGAAGCATACATTCCAGTTCCTTTTTGTAGCTTCTTTTCTTAAAAACTAATTGCAGGTTCTGGTTTTATATTGTTGAAGATGTGTAAGGCAGTTACTCAAACAATGATGATTTTAAGTTACATTGTCCTATGAGAGCACTAACTTGGGTTTTGTTTGCAGCATTCTTATATGAAAAGGCACATATCACAGTATCAGCTACTAATCTGCTATGTAGGTTTAAAGAATATCATTGATAGGATCTAATACAAACTAATTTCTATGGATAAGTAGTTTTCTTTGCATATTTATCTTGTTGAAGTTCCTTGAATATATTATTACATAGAAAATAATAAAGCCGATGATGTGTCTACAGAATACTAAGCATTTTACCTTTTCTGTCTTCACTTATTCATTTCTAGTAGCCCATTCCTGAAAAATGTGACATCATAAATTCAGTATTTCAAGGTTTAGTTTTCAGAAATAACTTATTAAAATCAGTAATGAAATACTTCCAAATTCCATAATATCCTCAGGACAGAAACAATATTATGTGCCAGTATGGTAGCTTGTTAATCTGATTGCAGTTGTTCTTTAAATTCCTCCTGAAGAAGAAAAACATGAATTGTCTCAACTTTCACAGGGAAAGCTCCTTTTTCCTGGAAAGTAAGCATGCTATTCTTTATAGGCCAGAACCCATCATTGCTTAAAGAGCTAACACCTTCTTTTAATAAGCTTTCTCATTTTGGGCTGTCACATTTTTTATTAATTTTCCTATTAAAATTCTGTATACCTGATATATTTGCTTGTGTTGCTATAACTCACATACTATACCTCCTAGATTTGTCCTGAACTCAAGCACACTGGGCTTGTACCACTGGTACTGTAGTACAAGGTAAATGCAATCTAGACAATTGATTTTAATTGTATTACAACATCTGTATTTCTTACAGCAGCTTTAACTCTGTGAAATGTCAATTGACAGAGTAGCCCACCCAAACTTATGCTGACATACCATTATTATTACAAATAATGATATAACTGCTGGTCTCAGCAGTGACTACATAAACCAAGTATGTGAGCTACCTAATGAGAGTGCCGTGGTGGCCAGTACATAAAAAAACATTGCCATAAAATATAAATATGTTAGCTGCCAAATGCAACCTCATCTGTGCACAATTTACTGCCTCGTTCTCACAGGACTTTGTCATTCATTTCTTTCATCTTCTGTTATAACAGATCTTATTTGCACTGATGCTTTGAAAAAGGAAGGATTGAAAATATCGCTCAATTGCACCAAGAAGAACAGACAAGGGGTACTGCTGCTGACATACCAGGAGTCGATGAACCATTCTTTGTAGATTTATACCAACAGCAGTACTAAAAGAAGCTGCACAACTGGCAATTGTTGGATTTACACTTACAACACCCAGGCTTGATTCACAGTTGCTTGAGCATACTGGTTTGAATTTTCATATGCTCATTTTGTCATATGTTTTATTTGTCATATGCTCTTTTTGTCATATGCCCATTTTGCCTTGCTTATTTCTGTTTACACCAAGGATTTGATGCTTGCAACATTGCAAGTTTTGGGTAGTCTGAGGTCAGCAGACTTCTGAGAAAAGTCACTGATAGCTGTTTCACCAAGATGGGGTACTTTAGTGTGAGAATGATAAAGTTCGTGAGTTTGACTCTCACATTGGAAGTGCAGAAGGGCTTGGCCCCCTGCAAAGAATGATTTAGCTGTTGCATTAGCTTATAATCCAAGCATTTGAAGTGCAAGCATTACAAGAATGCATGTACCTGAGTTGTAATTTATGAGCTCTTGTGACTGGGTTTCTGCAGTGTGAGGCTGGTTGTTAGGAGAGAGAAAAGGAAATGGAGTCCAGCTGTGGGGCAGTAGTCACATTTAATAGAAGTAGTGGCTGTTAGCTTGCTGTTACTGACAATGCAAGTAAGGGATTGAGAGGTATGCATCTCTTCAAGACAATGCTGTGTATGTGACACACACACACACACACACACACACACACACACACACAAACATACACACGCGAGCGTGCACGTGCACACTCGCGCACACAAACATGCACACACACACATACACACACACACACAAACATGGACACACACACACATACAGATACGTGCACGTGCATACACACACATACATGCACACACACACACACACACACACACACACACACACACACACACGCGAGCGTGCATGTGCACACACGTGCACACAAACATGCACACACACACAAACATGGACAAACACACATATACAGATACGTGCACGTGCGTACACACATACATGCACACACGCGCACGCACACACACACACACACACACACACACACACACACACATACACATGCGAGTGTGCGCGTGCACACACGCGCACGCAAACATGCACACACACACAAACATGGACACACACACACATACAGATACGTGCACGTGCGTACACACACATACATGCACACACACACACACACACACACACACACACACACACATACACACACACACACACATGTGGGCGTGCACTTGCACACACGCGCACACAAACATGCACACACACAAACATGGATGGACACACACATACAGATACATGCACATGCGTACACACACACACACACACACACACACACACACACACACACACACACACACACACACACACACACACAGTGTGTTAAAGTATGCTAGTTAGTAGGAGTCATTCATAACATCTCTTCCCCATCTACTTAATGAATACTAATACAACAACATGCACACACCCTGCAGCACATAAATAATTGCACAATATCACCCTTACAGCATGACTGAACTGTAATTCCAGATATCATGTACTACTGCTGTTGCACACATATTCTCAGTAGGCGGTTGCAGACATGCCTCAAAGAATACAACCCATCAGGTTCACTGACTCTGCTTTTCTAATCTCTTATAGTGGGTCCCTCATTCAAACTTTCTGAAGTCTAGCTATTAGACAAATATTAAAAGACTTACAGGTGAATGTGACAATATCAGACACTACTCACAGTCACTACTCATAGTCACTACTTACAGAATTCAGCAGTAGCAAAAATGCTTAAAACTGGACAGTTTAAAGATCTTAATAGTTCTCAGTTATTTTATAATGTTAACTGTTATGCTAAGAGCAACCCAATGGTTTATTTTCTAAACATTTTGGTTTGAATAGTCCCACAGCTGATGCATACCCAAAAATCATTGGTCCGCTACTCTTACCTTTATACTATAAGTGAAAACGAAGAACCAGCATTTGTCTGAGCTATTTATAAACACAGCCTGTTTAGTATAACTGCATGTTATATGTGGTAAAGCACTCTACCAACTCATGCACTCGACCAACTCAGATTCTCAACACAGCACCTTCCTTACAATTATGCTTAAAAGCTCTCTTCTGTTACATATATGCAAGTGGGTCTATATTAGATGTTCAAACTTCCAAAAGTTCAACTGTCATATGGTCGACACCATATGATCAAACTTTTAAAAGTTTGAACATCTAATAAAAAAAATAAACTGCACAAATAACCTACCTGAACATTTTAAGCAGGTATCAACTCCGAGATCGCACTACAGTGCAGAAAAGGGAAATATTCCCATTCTGTGCTGTATGGAGAGCTCCTTTAAAACATTTGAACTTTCAAAAGTTCGATCATATGGTGTCGACCATATGAGACTCGAACTTTTGAAAATTCGATCAGCTAATATAAATCCTATGCCAGTAAGGCTATCAATAGCTTAAAAGTTTATTATATTTAAATCACACACAGAGAAAATTAACTTTTTTTTACATCGGCTGCAGAATTATACAAATTAAAATCATAAACAAGCTCCTGTATATTTTGGAAGGGCTGGTGTTTTTTTTTTTTTTTTTACAAGTGTGTGATCAGCCTCAGGCTGATGTATATATTCCACTGCATTGAGGACAGGTTCTAACACTGCGGAACCACTATGTCTATATGTCTACAAATTATAGTGTCATTTTTTTTAAAGCTGGACAATAATGTTAAAATAAAATCTATAAAGTGAAAGTACCTTAAAAACTGAAAGTTTATAGGTTGAACAATTGACCCCCATTCTGTTCCCAAATAGTCTAAATTTTGTGAAATTGCCAAGTGCTGAAACTAATGTGTTTCTGGCTGTCTGGAAAATACATCTAGAGGTTGCAGTGATGATGTTCATTGTAAGATTTGTTAGGATGAACTCATCTTTTCACAATTCCAGAACACCTTGGTCTCTTACATACAGAAAATTATTACTTTTAAGTCATTAGATCATGGCACAGCTTAGCTAATGTATATAAGGATGAGAGAAGGGTATTAATGTGTTTTAAAGAACTGAGACATCACTACTTATCAGACTCTCCAGCTGCTTGAGTGGATTAAGAAGTACAGCAAAACCTGACAGAAGATTCATTCAGCTTATAAAAAACACACAGATATGCTCAATCTACACTAAAATCTCCTGCTGCACTTCACTCTTAGTCTTCTAATGTTTATTTCACTGATAAGACATCAAAACAATGACCAGTCCATCAGCAGGAGGAGACTGAAAGGTCAACAGATGAACTAGGTGAGGTGTAGACAAGAAACCACAAAAAGTGTACATTGTGTTCAGGAGAGGTAACAATGCTACCCCTACTGTTGTTTTTCTTCAGATGTTGAAGCAAGCAGATAATGACTCAAACAACTGGTACTTGCTTATACAGATAATCATGGACTTAATTTAAAAATATATTTCTAAAATGATTCATTTCAGCTGTTTTGTGATGCTTAAAATCAATAACAGGAAGTTAACAACATGTACTGTGCACATCAAGGAAACAATGATAATTGGAAGCGAAGGTGATGAAATTTATTTAACAAAAATGTATTCTTTTTCCTTCCTACTGGATATTTTTTTAACTTAAGAAATCACAAGCTTCATTGCATGATAATCCATCTTATAGTCATGAGTCACTCCATCTAACATTAGGTAATTTGACTCCACAGGAATGACCATCTCTGAGACAATGGTTATTGGGTTAAATGCCAACAATCACTGAGCAACATGTAACCAAATAATGAGGAATGACACAGAATAAAGGGCCAAGGGAGATTAGATTGTCAAGTTGTTTCACGCTTGCACCATCTGTTTGTTTTCCATGTCTTTGCAATTCAGTTTGAAAGGCAGCAGTGGACTGCAGGCTAGGGAGAGAGGTCAGAAGAATTCTATTCAGCGTCAAAAGCAGCAGTAAAAAGGCCATTCAAACAGAATTCCTGATAAATCTGGGAATATTATAGCAATAACCCACGCCTGGGTGTGGGTAATGCTAAATTTACCCACGGTTGGCGTTGTTTGGTCCCGAGGGTGGGTTATTGCTATTATACCATGACATTATTTAAGAAAAGAAACTGTTACTTTTCTTAAATAATGGCATAGCATAATGCCTGTTTACTGCCCTTCTGCAGATGTCTGGCATCCGCGGCAGTTCTGATGTACTGCACGCCTGCGTAGTACATCAGAGCTGTGGGCAAAAGCAACGGAGAAAGCAAGATCTCAGTTGCTTTTTTTTAGTGTCTCGCTATGTTAAATGAGTTTAACATAGCGAGACAGTTTTAAAATAAGCAACGAACATCTCCGTTGCTTATTTTAAAACTGTCCCGCTATGTTAAACTCATTTAACATAGCGAGACACTAAAAAGCAACGGAGATCTTGCTTTCTCAGCTTTAAAACACTGTCTCGCTATGTTAAATGGGTTTAACATAGCGAGACAGCTTTAAAATAAGCAACGGAATCTCCGTTGCTTATTTTAAAGCTGTCTCGCTATGTTAAACCCATTTAACATAGCGAGACAGTGTTTTAAAAAACGAGTTATACTAATGGAAAAAAGTCCGGGCGACCGGACCTTTTTCCATTAGTATAACTCGATTTACAACGGGCACGCTGGCCAATCAGCGTGCACGTTTTGGGGGGGTCATGGTATAATAAATGATACACTGTTGTAGTCTATTAAAAATATAAGTGATTGCTTTCCTTTGTGCAAAGCCATTAAATAATTTTTGTCTTTTCATTAAATGCAAACATAAACAAATAACTAAATAAATGCAAATTGTTAAATGATATGTAACTTTTACTGCTTGTGTTTCAATCTACTGACTACATTAAAAAAGTAAAACCAAAGAACAGAGATCATGCTTCTCAAATCTTTATGCTATAAACCATAAAAAATAAATGAATTTAAAGAAAAACGTGTGTGTGTGTGTGTGTGTGTGTGTGTGTGTGTGTGTGGGTGTATGTATGTGTATATATACTGCTCTCTTACTGTCTCTCTCTCTCTCTATATATATATATATATACATATATATACATATATATGTGTGTGTGTGTGTGTGTAGAGAGAACCAAGTTAAGAGTTTTCACTGTGTGATACCTTAAACCTCCTGTAATGGAAGCCCATGGAATATATACAAATGACTCATTGCACAAGGCTTCTTACATTGTAATACATATTGTCCTATTTTCAGGTGTTTCAGCACCCTGGCTTCTGAATGTCCATGACTTTATTTTTTAAGTGGTTTTGGTTACATTCAGACCAATAAAGCAAAACCCAAAAAGGCAGAAACATGCATATTCACAGCTAGTGAGGTCCTACTCTAAGGTGGCTGTTTTCTGTAGCTTAAGGACTGACTTTTTTGCTTCATGTTTTTTACTTCCTATGTTTTCACTTTCATTGGCAGGTTATTTTTTAATCTTTTGGATGGCTTTTACTATTTTTGATCTGGTAATATACTTAAATTAGAATGTTCAGTGCTTTTATTATTTTAAAGTGTTTTGCTCCATTTATTATTTTAAATGTATTTGAGCTGAGGAGCGCATTTCTGGTGTTTGGCTTTTTTTTTCTTTTTTTTTTGGAGCATTTATATATATTTTTTATAGGCTGCAATGGTGCAGCGGTTAGCATTGTCGCCTCACAGCAAGAGGTTCTCCGGTTTGATTCTTGGCTGGAGCGCCTTCTGTGTGGAGTCTGCATGTCCTCCCCACGGTCAAGTGACATTTAAAGACATGCAGGTAGGTGCGTGCGTGAATGGGTGTGCCTTCTTTAAAGGTTGGGCATCAGGTTGGACCTCGGCACTGTGAAAATCCACTGCCAATCATTAGCAGACCAGAGTTCCGCTGTGGCGACCGCTAACCAGGAAAAGCCGAAAGACATTAGTTTAGTTTATGCATTTGATTTTTCCTTGCTAAATTACTTTCTGAATGTGAGAGTCAGGTGGCTTGCATTAGCTATCTGTCTTGGTTAAAAGAGATTTGATACACAGGCCAGTTTTCCTTGCACAATTATATATGGAATTAAGGAAAATATCAATTTGGCATTATGTCAACATGCTTAAGATTAACACAGTAATGTCAGATTACACAACAGTAACTTCTTGCAGCATGCATGATTATATAGACTATATATACTAATTCCAAGATTGCACAGTCCCCAGGGAAAGGCATATGCCTCTTCACCAGGGATTATCCTTTATTGTACAACTGTTGACCATCTGCATAGTCAACCAAAGTAAGTTGACAATACAGAGGTCAGTCCTAGCAAGATCAACCAATCTGACAGAACTATATATATAAATAAAAATTTATCAGAAGCATGTTTTAATATATGTTTAAATGATGTACTGTATTCCCTTTGGCAACAGATATCACTTAAATGTAAACAGATCTGTTGTTCCTACTGACACTATGTATGTCCAATGTAAAAGGTACCACATTTACACACTACATGTAAACAATCCAATCATATGTTATAAGATGTCTGAACTCAAATGTCTTACTAGTGTTTACCAAGTGAAATGCTTAGTTTGACAAATATCCTTGCAGTGTACAAAGTTGGGGAAAAAACCCCACTAAAGTCTGTTAAGCGAGACTCCACTTGCCCAAGGCCTTTTATATTATAAGACATATTGTCCTTTATTCAGACCTCAATTATATGCAAATGACATATTTCTGGTACTATATTTCAAAAAAGACTTATTTTGTCTAATCAAGTGCCAAAACTTATTAATGACAAACTTAATTGCAAAACTATTGATGCCATAACTAAATATGAACCTACAAATTGAAGCTAATGAACCAACAGCCTGATTTCTTTGTATGGGAGAAGTGTCTGTCTGTACTTACAACTGACTCTGTTTAAGGCCTGGACAATCTTGTCCCCATTATACCCTCATTCTAGAAACCTAGTTTCTGAAGACTGAAACTTAAGGCCACAGCAATCAGGATCACTACAGATTCTTTGTACTCCCAAAAACTGCACTTATGGACTATTATTAGGAATGTAGAGTGAATAATAACTGTTAACCAATAAAAAATGCATTATGTGGAATGGCTTCTTGTAGATGTTGATGTTAAATAAACAATCTAATAATTTAGTTATGGAAACATTCAAAAACATAATAGTAAACAAATTATAAGTGCAAGAGAAGGGTAATCCAAAATCATTGCTATTCACAAACATTAAAACTTCTCTAAGCTAAGAGAAGAACCCTTTCTAAAGTAGCCATCAGTCATCAAGATAATGTCTCATACATCCTAGTCACAGACAAGTGTGGATTGATAGGTAGATCATAAATCATTTGTTTCTCAAAAAAAAAAAAAAAAAGCATAGAAAGGTCCACATAAGCGGGAGCAAAAGCAGCCTCCATAGCTGTTCCATTAACCTAGTAGTAACACTTACTCAGAAAATAAGAAACATTCAAGTGTAAACTCAAACCAATTAATAGAAATAAGGAAACCATTAAATTCTGATTAATATGCAAAAAAATAAGCAACTGCTTCAACCCCCTTTCCATAAGATATGTCAGTGTATAAAGACTGAACATTCAGACTTCATAAATATGTTTCTGGTATAAATATGTTTCTGGTTCAATGCGAACATCTTCCATAACTTGTAGAAAATCTACCATATCTTTAAAGTGTGCCCTGCCCTTACAATATTTTAAAATGTTTAATAAGAAACGTCGAGACAGTTCTGTAAGATATCCATGGCCAGAATCAATGGGTCTGCCTGTGGTTGGGTCAATCTGCTTATGAAACTTAGGCAATAAATAAAATATTGTCACTGAGTTTCACAGCTGACCAATACCTGCTTCAGACATAAAATGATAATGTTGCTTTCAACTGCAGTACACAAAAGCATATCAATTTGCTGTTTATTTTAAAATGTTGTTGTTTAAAATAATGTACAGGGTCCAAATACATCTCATGATAAAATATAGCATTAAATAATGCCTCCTAGCTTTAGTTATATACTCTTTTGCATTCCCGATGACCACAGCACCACACTTTTCAGCATGTGTGATAATAATAATATCACATGCTAAACATTTTGGAGATTTTCTAAAAAATCTCCTCTTTATACTAACAGAATTCATTTAGAAAAGATGATTCAAAATGAACAGCTTAATGGTAATGAGAGTTAAATTTAGGTGGTCTGTATCTAAAAGTAATCAAACCAGAACCAAAATTCAAAGATTCATCTATCCTACAATGTGTCCAGTACTTCAGACTTACTAAATGAGAAAATATATGTATGTTGTAATTGTAGAAACATAAACTTATAATATGTTTCATAAAAAAGTATCTCTCCCTGTCTCTCTTAGTGTGCAAAGTGTGTGAATTTTCTTATAGCAGTTCCCACATAGTATTAGTAGCCAGTCATAGATTTTGACCTAGTATAAAAAACAGCAGCCTAGAATGATAAAGGCTGAAAGTTAGTTCCTCACTGGAGAGGTAGTGTATTGTGCTGAAAGGAAGATCTGGAAGAATGGACTGAAGGTGGGCCCATTTAGGGTTAATTTCAGGAGTATCACAGGAGGCATTTGCTTGATTTTGGGGTTGAGAGTGAGTCTTATGAGAAAAACCTAAAGCTTGGGAGAGTACTGTACCTGTGCTTGTTTAGTTTTTCTTGAACTAAGACTGAGGCCTAGGATAAACCAGCAAATTCAAAGCTTATGACCTCAGACTATTCTGTGCTACCTGAACTGAGTGTTGGGCCTAGAGAAGAGGCCCATCTCAAGTCTTAGAGAACTTTTATGGACTAGTAAATCCCTTTGGACTGATCTATTTTAAAGGTACTGCTTATTTTGTATCAATAAATATGAGTTTCCTGTATATCCTGCCTCCAGTGTTTTTATAAATCCTTCAATATACATATGCATATGCATTTCACTACACCTATCTCTTTAAACTTCTTTTAAAATCAGGATCAGCTGTTAGTAAGCTGAGCTTCTAAAACAAAGTTCAAGTCATCCAATGTTTATGGTTAAAAGGAAAGACATAAAGAAAAACACTTTTTCATTGAAAGGGGAGATGCTAAGTTGCAATCTAACTTCAGGAAGTAGGCCATGTGAAGGAATCTGGATCACTGATGCAGTCTGAAACTTGTGGACCTCCTCTCCTTGTTCTAGCTTGGCACACCTATTTTGCAGATTTTTTAAAACTTTCTCCTAACACAGCTCCATTCAAGTTTTGAATTATTTAAAAAAGATTACCTCATATTACACTGCCCATTTTTATTTCCATGTATTCCATGCATGGTGAACTGTTGCCTGTGCATGGTTGAAGACATTAAAAACGTAACCTTCATTAGTAACATTACTGATGTGTAAAAAATGATTATATGTATTTTTTAGTCATTAACATCATTCATATGTCCTTTCAGTCAGTATATATTTAACCGTGAAACTCCTGTAGCAATGTGTAGAGTAGCACTATCCTTCATGGGTATGCTTTCATCTGTGACAGTGTTACAGAAATCTGGAAATTCCTTGACATGTACATCCATAGACTTTTATTACAGTGAATCGTCTGACTTACTCCCTTCTTATTTAATAGGGCCCAAACATTGATGCTCTTAATTAATTAATGTTGCTGGATGATTACTACACAAGGCAACTCTTATTTTGAGTTGGAAGGTTTTGTTCCAAAACACAACCATTTGGTATGACTTCAGCACCAGAAGTATGTCAATGGAAGATGAGCAATCTGTTGATAGGGGATAAAGGTGGTGCTGTCATGGATGATTTCCTAGTTTTGGTCCTGATAAAGAAACGTACAATATGAGACAGATAGCAGTGCTCCAAACCATTAAAATCTCATGTCTGATGCGAAATATGAGCCAGATGCATTTTTGGAACATCTGGGATCCAATATTTTCATCACAACATAAGTGCTAGTGGAATCAGATTAGATGCAAGCAAGGTCAATGCAATAACAGAGCTAAAAAGTTCAGCTTGTGTAAAGGAGCTATGTCAGCCTCTAGGCAAGATAAATGTCTTAGCCATTTCTTACTAGATCTATCCACATTGCTATATCCAGTGACAGATCTACTAAAGAAAGGTGCACCTTAGACACAGGGAGAAGTTCAAACCCAATCTTTCAGCAAGTTTAATCAAATGCTAATGTCTTCTTCAGTGCTCACTAGCTATTATGTCATAAAACCAGGGTGTTAATGCTAGTAATTACGACCTAATTATGACCTAAGTACCATTTTACTCCAGATAGATGCATACTTGTTGAAACCAATTGCATATTATCAATTGATGCTGAACAGAGATATTCACAGACAGAAAAAGGCGCCTTCCAAATGTCTGACCATGTGAGAATTTCTCAGCATAGCTATAGCTGTAGAGAATTTCCAACTTCAGACTGACCAAAACCTACCACTGATTAATTCCTATGATTTGGATAAAGTGCTACCCAGATATCAAAGGTATGAGATTGAAATCTTTCAATGCCAGACCAATCCATGTGTCTGAAAAGCAATTAATTATGACTAACATGTTATCCAAGAGCTCAGTACTTAACCAGATGCCATCTAATATTGAAGAAAACATTGTCACCTATGTGTAGAGTATTACGACAAACCAATCATGATTACAAAACAGTTATAACTTCCCCCCACTCTACATATCTGAAGAGCAAGCCATTAAAGCCTTGTCTAAGGCAAAAAACACAACGTCTATGGGACCAGACAGCATCCTAGACTGTCTTCTAAACAAACTAAAACATGAACTATAATCACCATTAAGTACCCTATTCAATCACAGCCTGGCCACTGGCTTTGTTCCTGTGGAATGGAGACAGCAACAGTTATTACCCTCTACAAAGGTGGCTTTGCAACAGACCCAGGAAATATAGACCCATAAGTCTGACCTGCCTCATCTGTAAAGCCATTGACCTCATAAATAAAGAAATAGGCAACCTCCAAACTCTGGACCCAACCAAATTCGACTTCGTCAAGGGCAGATCCTGCCTGTTAAATGTGGTGAACTTCTTCAAAAATATGACTAGAGCCATTGATGAGGGCAAATCTGTGCACACGGCATACTTTGACTTGGCAAAGGCCTTTGACACAATCCCACACTCAGGCATTACTGATAAACTTAGCAAACTGAATGTAAACCCTGTTGTTGTAAGATGGGTTGCCAAATGGCTCACAAACCAGTCAAACTATCAAAGTTGGTGACTCCACATCAACCAGCAGACTTGACCAATGTTGCTGACAACTGCAAACTGGGTGCAATTATTGACTCTCCAAATTATATCAGTATACTTCAGGAGGGTCTTACACAGACCAACTAATGGTGTTTCAGTCATGGTATCAAACTGAATGCAAAGAAATGCATCAGCATTCCTTTCGGTAAAACAATGTCCCTTCACACTATCAGATTAACATCAATACCCTATGTGCCTATGAAGTAGTAAGAGGTCTGGGATCACAAGTAGACTACGACCTTAACTTTGATGACCATGTGTCTACAGCAGTAAGGAAGGCTTTCTACATTGCACACTTGATTAGCAAAGGCATCACCTGAACAGCAAATGAGGTTATAACTCTATATTCATCACTAATCAGGCCCATAACTGAGTATAACACCACTTCTGGCATGTACTGTACAAAACACCGGCAGCAAATGGAGAGACCTCAGAGGTTTCTGACTAAGAAGATCAAGGGACCCCAGCACATGTCTTACACAGACCGACTAAAGTCCCTGTCACTATACTCAGTATCATATAGACTTCTTAGGGGAAACTTATGCCAGGCTTACAGAGCAATCTAAGACCCAAACTTAAGAATTTGCCGCACATCCATAAATCAAATGGGACTAGAGTTACCTGTTCCAGGGACCTAAATATTGCCTGCAATTTGAGTAGGACATGCTGGAGGGAGGGAGGGAGGGAGGGAGGAAGATTTGTCTCCCAGCGATTGTCGCATCTTTGGAATAGTCTCCCAAATCATGTGAAGCAGAGCACTTCTATGACACTAAATATATAATAAAAACGTAGCACAAGAGCAAAAGCAAGGGTCAAATCTAATATTCAAAGCCAGATACTTTTATTGGTAGAACAATGGATAAGCGCTTTCGCTATAAAATAGCTTCATCAGATCACAGTGTTTACTTAACATAGGCAGTTTAAATACTAAAACACATAGTAAGTACAATTCAAATGAACCAATCATCATCACACATCAATTAGTTCATTTTACATTTAAAGCAGCAAATACAAAAATATATCAGTGCAGTCATGACTGCTACTAATCATGTAAAAATATATATATAAAAATATATATATAAAAACTAACTCCATTTAAAAAGCGCATCCTTTAAATACAACAAGAATTATAAATATAATATAAAACTTTGATAAAAAATTTTGAATAAAAATTTTTATTGTTAAAATAAATTATAAAAATATGTTTATATATATCTCTATTATAATTTAAAATAACTAAATATTCTCATATCTTTATATGTCTGCGTTTTCTAAGTGCAGGTTTGATGGAGATTTTGTCATTTAGTCCTGAGCCTCTATCTGCTCTTAACAAAATAATCCAGTTATTTTCCTTCTCCTCTGTATATGTCATTATATTACCTCCTCTTGCATTAGGTTCTATTACTTCTAGTACCCTAAATTGAAATTCATGTTGAGTGTTGTGTAAGACAGAGTGCTTGGCTAGAGCATTCTGTGTATTACTTTTTCTGATGTTATAAATATGCTCTCTTATCCTGTCACATAGTGGGCGGTTCGTCTTACCCACATAAAATGATGAACATATTTTACAAACTGCCAGGTAAACAACGTTAGGTGTCATACAATTCGCATGTGTTCTAAAATAAAATGTTTTGCCATTATCTGGGTGGATAAATGTGGTATTGCTATCAATATAACAACAAAAATTGCAATGACCACATTTTTCTGTATGTCCTGAACTAACATGCTGTATAGCTTTCTTAGGATAACAGAGGAGTCTTTTTAAGTTGTTTCTATTCCTATATATAAAAGAGGGTTCTTTGCCAACTATATTAGAAATCTCTTCATCAGCCTTTAGTATATCCCAATGTTTACATATGATATTCTTGACTTCAAATAAGTCTGTTGTATAACTTGTTGCAAATTTGACATTCAAAGGTGTCGGAAGAATATCAGTTCTAATGACATCCTGTACTGGACCAAAATAAGGCTTACCTCTAACATCACGTGAATCAAGGGCTTCAGTGGTGTATTGATCTATTTCACTAATTTTGTAACCCCTATTCTTTAATCTATTCCATAAACATGACAGATCTTTTTCTAGGCCTATTTCTGATGGATTTAGCCTAGAACATCTTAAAGATTGTCCTTTAATTATATTTTTAAAAATATGGGGTGGATGCATGCTTGTCCTGTGTAGTAACATGTTGCTGTGACAAGGTTTCCGATATACCCCTGTATTGATGAGACCATTGTGTAACCTTTCTACATAAACATCTGGGAACACCACTTTCTCATAGGAGTATTGCATAGTGAACTTCAAACAATTTGTCAAGCTATTCATGATATTTAAGAATTTTTCTAAGTTATCTACTGTTCCATTCCATAGAAAAAAGACATTGTCTACAAATCTACGAAAGAAGATGACATAATCCTTAAAAAACTTTTCTTTAAACAAAACTTCTTGTTCCCAAAATGCTAGAAACATGTTGGCGTAGCTGTTGGCACAAGGAGTGCCCATCGCTACGCCTTCATGTTGCTTAAAAATCTTATCATCAAACATAAACATGTTATTATAAAGCACAAGTTCAAGGAAATGGACAATCAGATCTATCAACAATTCAGAATAGTCACTACATTCTTTTAAATAATTCGTGACAGAAGTTAAACCTAGTTCATTAGGTATTACAGTGAACAAAGACTGTATATCTAGAGTGACAAAATAACAAGCATTAATATTGTCACAATGTGTGATGCATTCATAGAGGTCTACCAAAAATTGCTTTGTGTCACGTAAGACAAATTTATTTTTATTCAAAATAGGTCTTAAATGCTTCTCTATGAATACTGATAAATGTTCAGTAACCCACCCTCTTCCAGATACAATGGGCCTCATTGGTGGGTTACTTGAATCTTTATGTAACTTAAGAAGTCCATAAATTAAAGGCAACATTGGTTTCTCAACCATAAGGTATTCATAGGTATTTCTATCAATTAAATTACTTTTGTAAATATCAGTAAGAGTGTCAAATACATATCTACAGGTGTCATGAACATCTGATGTATTAATGATACCATAAAATTTGTCTTGTAACATATCATGCATAGCATTCATGTAATGTTCTTTGTCCAAGACGACAACACTAGAACCTTTATCTGCTGGCCTAACTACAATATTCTTATTTAATTGCAGGTTATTCAAGCTTTTTCTTTCATTAAATGTTAAGTTATCTGATTTCTTTAAATTATTATACATCTTAGTTTCATAGTAGTGATGCAACTCTTCCTCAGTTACTTTCAAAACAGCCTCTACTAGAGGGTGATTTACGGGTACATAATCACTAAGATTCTTGAATATAGGGCCTTCTCTGAGAATATTTAGTTATTTTAAATTATAACAGAGATATATATAAATATATTTTTATAATTTATTTTAACAATAAAATTTTTTATTCAAAATTTTTTATCAAAGTTTTATATTATATTTATAATTCTTGTTGTATTTAAAGGATGCGCTTTTTAAATGGAGTTAGTTTTTATATATATATATTTTTATATATATATTTTTACATGATTAGTAGCAGTCATGACTGCACTGATATATTTTTGTATTTGCTGCTTTAAATGTAAAATGAACTAATTGATGTGTGATGATGATTGGTTCATTTGAATTGTACTTACTATGTGTTTTAGTATTTAAACTGTCTATGTTAAGTAAACACTGTGATCTGATGAAGCTATTTTATAGCGAAAGCGCTTATCCATTGTTCTACCAATAAAAGCATCTGGCTTTGAATATTAGATTTGACCCTTGCTTTTGCTCTTGTGCTACGTTTTTATTATATATTTACTGGTTGTTTTCACAAGAGCATTTACCAGTGAGAGCAGTATTTTGGATTTTTGACTTCTATGACACTGTTTAAAAGGAATATGGATGTATGGATGGAGCATAATAAATTCTTACCTAGGATCATGCCCATAACCCTCCTGGACATGGGCAGTCATTACTAAATACAATCCTGGGTATTGATTAGAGTATCTATGGTATTACATTGGGATGAAATGGCTGAGCTTGAAAAGACCTCAGGGTAGAAAGCCTAGTAACCTCCTAGGTTCATAGGTTCATACTAGGCTATCTGCCCTAGGGCATTTATAAGCCTAGCCAGAATGTGTTTGGCTTTCGCCACCCATTTTAAATTTATTTTGCTATGCCCTTTTTCGAGGTTAGTATACTGTGCCTCTGTCTAACAGTGACACAGAAGTGATACCTGGGGTAAACCTACGATCTCCCATCCACTCATCAAGATTCCTCTTGAAGAGAGTCAATGAGGGACTCTGCCTAACCTGGACTGGGATTTCATTCCAGAGTGAAGGGAGCCTCTGAGTTATGAATCTGTCCCTCCAGCATGTCCTATTTATTTCAGTGCCGAGGTTCAAGTCTCTCGAGCGCGTAGCTCGATGGGATTTGGATTTTCTGAGGTGCAGCATGTCCATTAATTCCGGGTTGGACATGGCTTTATACGTCAGGCACAGATCGCCTCTGAACAGGCTGTATGCCACTGAGTAGAGCTGGAGTTTCTTTAACCGGGCAGCATATGGTATCTGTTTGAGCCCTTTGATCCTCTTGGTGAGGTACTTTTGGGGTCTTTCCAGTTGCTGCAGGTGTCTGGTAAGGTACATCCCAAAGGGGCATTGTACTCAATTATGGGCCTGATGAGGGATGAGTAAAGAGGCACGATGACCTCCCTGATCTAGATGTGAATCCCTTCATGATTAGGTGGGCTATATAAAATGTTTTTCTAACCACTTTGGCCAAGTGGTTGTCAAATGAGAGATTGCTATCAACTTGGGTCCCCAGGTCCCTAATTACTTCTTCTGTACTTAATGGATTACCACCTATGTGGTAATTTGTGGGCTCTTTGTTTTTGCCAAAGGGGATGACTATACACTTTTTGGCATTTAGCTTGAGGCCATGGCTCTGGCACCAGTTGTCTGTTTCTATGAGGCCCTTTTGGAGGATGCTTGTGTTGGCTGGAGAGTCGATTATGGCGCCCAGTTTGCAGTCATCTGCGAACTTGGTCAGCCACAGTCCTTCCTTGTCGGCCTGTACCTCCGAGAAATATATACCGAACAAGAGAGGTCCCAGGACTGAGCCTTGTGGGACACCACTTGTAACTGGTTTGGAGTCTGACATGGCTCCAGCAATTCTAACCATGTGGGTTCTGTCCTTGAGCCAGTTTGCAATCCATCTAGTGACATAGGGGTTTATATTTAAGCTGGTGAGCTTATCTATAATGCCCGAGTGGGGTATTGTATCGAAGGCTTTGCGAGGTCCAGGTAGGCTGTGTGGACCACCTTCCCTCGTCAATGGCCTTGGTGACTGTTTCAAAGAAATCAACCAGGTTTAAGAGGCAGGATCTGCCCTTAACAAAACCGACCTGGGTAGGATCCAGTGTCTGTAGGTCCCCAATATCTTTATTTATGAGGTCCATGATGATCCTTTCCATAGCTTTGCAGACCAAGCTAGTCAGGCTTATGGGGCGATAGTTTCCAGGATCCGTTGAGGCACCACCTTTATGGAGAGGGACCACTGTTGCTGTACGCCACTCTTTGGGCACATATCCTGTAGTAAGGCTGAGATTGAACAGTAGTTTTATGTTTGGGTTTAGCTCTTCTTGGAGTTCATGTAGGACGCAGCCCGGGACACTGTCTGGTTCCATTGATGCTGTGTTTTTTGCTTTGGAGAGGGTGGCTCTTACCTGAGCATCTGAGATGTCAGGGGGGCAGCACTCTGCTGGGATAGATATTTGCCCTTTTGGTGGGGGGGGAGAAGTTTGCGCTGAACCTGTCAGCTAGGATGTTGGCAATGTCTGTGGGTTTAGTGTATTTTTTGTCATTTTGGACTAATTCTGAGCATATCTGGGAATTACCACCCAGGTTCCTAACATAACTAAAGAAAGCCTTGTGATTATCCTTAGTGTCCTGTGCAATGATCTTATTATCCTAAACAAGCTACCAAACATGACAATGAGTTACAAGCAGGGGATTTCATATGGCAGGGATGGATGGCCTAACCATTGGACACAAACCAAACATCTGCTGCACAAATACTACACTGTCAGTACAATTGTTGGAACATGATGGCTTGCAACTGTACAAAGACAGAATTGCTCTATCCTCCTTACAATGTACTGAATTGTTAATGCAGATACACAAAAGGTACCAAGGCCTCACTAGGTGTTATGAAAGGGCTACAATACATGAATGAAAGCCCGACATCAACTTGGACATTGCAAAGTTTATGGAAACCATTCCAATTTTGTATTATACACACACACACACACACACACACACACACACACACACACACACACACACACACACACACACACACACACACCATCTTAGAGGAGAGATCAATTACTACCAACTCCTTTACTACAGGGTCATTCACAGAAAGTAGTCTGAAGGAAAAAGCTACCTTGCAGTTGTGGGCTGTTACTGTAAAGATATAGAAATATTGCATGTAATAACCATGACTAGCCAACAAATTATTGCCAGATTCAAAAGTATGTATACCAGATATGGCATACCTTTCAAATTGTTACAGACAATGGTAAAACAGTTCCTATCTAAACAATTCCAGCAATTTGCTGAGGGTTATGGTTTTATGAATTCTAAGTCCTGATTACCCATAATCCAATGTATCTGCTGACATGGTGGTTTAAAATGCTAGAACATTTTCTGACAACCCGATCCTCACCAAGGTCTGTCGTATGGTGCTACTCCACACAGTGCTATATGAGTAAGCCCTGTACAGCTTATGTTTGGAAAAGAAATTACAGCTGACATACCTATGATGGAATCCAAACTTGAACCAAAAAAATATTATGTTTCAATCTATCATGAGAAGTGACCAAACAGAAAAAAAAATTCTAATAAGCCTTTTTACAACAGACAATATTCTACCCAAACTTTATCTTTTAACTTGAGTGAGAGAAACTGGGAGAAAACCTGGGCCTGTAATAGAAAAAAAGGGGGGGGGGAGTAGCTTGTCCAGCAGAGTAGAGGGCTAAAGCCCTGACTATGGCCCAGGTGATCTTCATTCAATTAGCAGCTCAGGTAATTAATGAGGCAGCAGGAAGGGATAGGTTTTCACCGAGGGTCAGGGAGGGTTAATTGATGATGGTCCTTAAGAACAGGCATGGTCCAAAGAGTGGAGGTGTCCTCTGATGTATGTGGCAGGGGAGGAGGAGGAGGCAGGAAAGTGGGTAAGTCATATCTAACCTCCCCCAGCTAGAAAATGGACAGAAGACCCCCCCCCCCAGGATGCCCTTCGGTTCCTTGCTGGCCCTGGCTTAAATCTGCGCATTGGAATGGCAAAGGTGAACTAGAGTTCCATTGGAGCTAGCAAAGGATGTGGGGCTTTAGAACAGCTATCAGAATGACAGTGGGGGTGATGAGACATAAGGTTTTAGAGCGTGCAAGCTGATGATGATGATGCCATTGTGAGATATAAAAGGAAACATATCGTGGATGTGCCTGAAGAGTCTTAAAGTGAAAGTGAACTTTCAGAGAACCATAGCCAGGGGTTCAAGCCAAAAAGGATGAGCAGTATTTTTCTGTACCAATACAGAGAAACAGAAAAGCACTTGAGTTCAGTGATTTTTTTTTTTTTTTTGTGCATTGCCTGCCATACTGTTAGTAGCCAATCACACAGTAAGCCAAAGATTTTTTTTTTATTTGCTCTTTAGTTGAGAGCTGGGTGGTAATGGATATGGTGGGGCATGACTGGCAGCTTTGCTGGAGGAAGCAAATTGCTTGATTGCTACAGTAATCCAAAGACTTTTTTTTTTTTTTTTGCGCTTCACTTTAAGGAATGAGTCAAATAAAAAACAATAAAAGTTCGTAGAGCAAAACAATGGAGGGGTTACCAATAATCCCAAAGTAAACGCTGACCAAAGAATCCAAAATCTTCTGTGTAATAAAAAAACAGGTTTAATCAGATAAGACGTGGTGAGCGCTTTCACTAAAATAGCTTCATCAGACCAAATTACAATTCATTCAATGAAGCAAACAGTTTATATATTAAAAAGGCAAAAATAACTTGACTTAAAGGAATATTCCTTAAAAACAACTCATAAAAAACAACAGTAAAACATACATGACTGTACAGACAGTATGTTTTACTGTTGTTTTTTATGAGTTGTTTTTAAGGAATATTCCTTTTAATATATAAACTGTTTGCTTCATTGAATGAATTGTAATTTGGTCTGATGAAGCTATTTTAGTAAAGCCACCACGCCTTATCTGATTAAACCTGTTTTTATTACACAGAAGATTTTGGATTCTTGAATTTGCTTTGGTCAAGCACTTTGGGATTATTGGTAACCCTCCATTGTTTTGCTCTACTTAACTTTTATTGTTTTTATTTGACCCGTTTCATTGTTGTTCAAAGTAGAGCATTCACTCCGCTTGGTTTTTTATTATTTGGTTACCACTTCGTTTTTTGATCCACCCGGAGGCATGATCGGAGGGGAACAAGTGCAAGTAGAGTTACCATACGTATTACACAAACAACAGGAAGTTCCTATGATGTTACGGACAGTTTCCGATCGTCTAGTGGACTGCTTGAGAGCAGAAAACAACCCACTAGCGATGTTTGGCGAAAATAAAGACAATTTAAACAACACCAATAACTTGGAGTTCGACCATGAAGGTCTGTGGCTAGTGACGGAGAGACTAGAGCAAGATATGTTTAAGTTGAAACGCCTACAAACGCAAAGGCAACATTTCGAAATCTGTATTCAGCGTCGGATAGTACCAAGGGGTCTCAGGGTGCTCAAAATGCCGACTACGGGCACCCTATATCCTGATTTATTGTTTGACTGGCAGCAACTAAATATTGAGGTAAGCCTCAATTACATGAGGTTGATGAATGATTTTTTCTCCCCGATTGAGGAAGCACTCAGAGATGAGATTAAGAACTGCCAGTTAAAAGTTTATGCTGATTACCCCGATTCTGCCGTAGATAACGCATTTAACAATATGTTGGACAATGTTATACAGTATGAGCGACGCCTCTTTAATCAAAAAAGAGCGAAACTCCAGAGGGACAGTTCTGATTTCAGAACAGGCCATATTTTCACTTGGCCTAGATTCAATGCGAATGTTAGTAACGTTAATAATACTGCTAGCTCTGAGTTACATGTAAATAATGCCATTGATATACCTCCAGTTAATGATGTTTATCCCACTGTTTGCACAGAGAATGTTAATGTAATTACTTCTGATGTTATAGACACCACGGACGCTGTTCCGATTACTTTAGTTAGAGATAATGCCACTATTGAGACTGACAATGTAGTCATGCACTCAGGGAGTGACAAGGGGATTTGTCCCCCACCCTCCGAACCTGTTGTTTGAAGGAAAACCTTTAGTTCAGCTGTGGGGAGGGGTGGTGTACCCACGACTGACAGTGAGGGAACCGCTACAACATTGTTTACATTTCCCCCACAGTCTTCCACCAATAAACTTCCTTTTCCCATAAAAATTCACACCAGAGAGGAGAGGCCCCGCTCCAACAGCAGGGGGCGTCACAAGAGGAAGCTCTCTCCGGATACTTCATCCAACCGGAGTATCAAGAAGATGTGGGAGAGGAAAAAACAGAGTTAGTATTTAACTTGTCTAGCCATGTGTTGAGTGTCTATGAGTTACAAGTACTCTCGAGAGGTCTTACTTTTATTCCCAGCAGGAACAGTAGGTTTGAGGAGACATTGAGGGACTTCAAATTGTTCATTAGGAACCTTTCATTGAAAATTTTTTTCAAAGACTCTGGTTCGTTGCAGTCAAATGGAATATTTAAGAGACCGAGTACTTTCATTCCACCGGTCCATCCACTGGTTGCTGCCTATAGTAAACTAGTGGAGGACGATATTTACAACATGAGCGTTGGGCAGAATAAATCCAATAGATACAGTCACAATTTAAATTTTAAACAAAGAGAAGCTTTAAATACTTTACGAAATAACCGAGATATAGTGGTCCGCCCCGCTGATAAAGGGGGAGGAATGGTTGTTTTCGATGCAGGTAGATATCATACAGATATGATACACATGTTAATGGATGAGAGGTTCTATGTACCCATTTCTGAGCAGATGGTAGATATGATTATTGATAGAGTTTACTCTACCCTTTTTACACTTTTTACTAATGGAGACATAGATAAGGAGCTCTTTGATTTTCTTCATGTTATACATCCACTTTTACCAACTATTCAGGGCCTTCCGAAAATTCATAAGAACCCAGTGGCACCTCCTATGAGGCCGATTGTAGCAGGCAGGGGGTGGACCACTGAACCTCTCTCCATGTATGTTGAAGCCCAACTAAGACCTTTGGTCGAAGCCAATGGCTTTATCCTTAGGGACACCAAACAATTTTTATTAGATTTCTATGAGTTTGTCAGCTCCATTACGGATTTGGAAGACTTGTTGTGGGTGACCATGGACGTCCAGTCCCTATTCACGGTGATACCCAACACAGAGGGGCTGGCTATGATAGGTTCCTATTTAATGAGATTAGATTCTCATCCCAATGTAAATGTAGAGTTAACACTACTATTGTTGGGTACAGTCCTTGAATCTAATATTTTCAGCTTTCAAGAAAATTTATTTTTACAACGGGATGGCGTAGCTATGGGCACCTCATGTGCCAATAGCTACGCCAACCTAGTAATGGCTGAATGGGAACATCAATATCTTTTTCAGAATGAGCTATACAAATCAAGTGTACCCTTCTATAGGCGTTTTGTCGACGACCTATTTTTGGTTTGGAGAGGTACACCTTTACAATTGAGTGAATTTTTTAGACAAATTAATAATTCTTTATGGTTTCTTAAATTTACCATGGAATGGTCATGTAGAAGCATCCCCTTTTTAGATATTTATGTTGAAAGGTTACCAGGAGGGATAGTTAACACAGGCTTGTTTCGTAAATCTAGCCATAGGAATACCTTGTTACATCGCACTAGCATGCACCCGGGCTATGTTTATCATAACATAGTCCGTGGACAGTCCATGCGATTATCGAGATACACACCCTGTGATTTTAAATTCACTCCAGGGTTAGAGGATCTAGATAAGAGATTTAGGGAATGTGGTTACAGTGAACTGGATGTCAATAAAGGGATGGAAGCCATCACCACCCTCAGAGGCAACCGAGCTATGCCATATTTTTCTGAAGGTGCCTCTAGGTTCTATCTAGATGATGGCTCCGCACAACCATCACGTGACCACTCCACACATGGGGATGATGTGATCTTTCCGATTTATTACACTAGGGACATAGGCACAATAAAAGATGTTTTCATTAAACACTGGCATGTTTTGTCAGTAGATCCCACCGTTAGACGTCTTACTGGTGATAGACCTAGGTTTATATATCGCAATATGAAGAACATTAAACAGTTGTTATGCTATCCCAGGACTTGCACCATCAGTCCATACACAGAGGGACCATACATGGTACCCTGCAATAGGTGCAATTTCTGCTCCTATATTTTGAGTGATCCAGACTTTAGGTATCCTTATGGCACTGGCAGTTACATCATTCGGGTCAAAGGCAGCTGCATGTCTAAGGACGTGATCTATCTAGCATCCTGTACAATGTGCCTGGCCTACTATGTAGGCAAAACGAACCAGGTGTTGAGAGACAGGATGCGTGAACATGCATATCACATTAGAAAAGGACATCTTTCTAATGCACTTGCCAAACACATCAAGGAATGTGGTTCCAACCACGAGTTCAAGTTTAGGATACTTGAACAAATCTCCAGAACACACAGGAGGGGTGATGTTGAGAACTACACAGAGATCCGTGAGATAAACTGGATTATCAAATTTAGGGCAGATGTACCACCTGGTATTAATGGCAGGGTTCCATTACGCCCATTGTTAAAATCTAGGAGGCTTAAGATTTATAAATGAATTGTCTTTTATTCAGTCCCGCCTTATATGTTTGTACAGTCATGTATGTTTTACTGTTGTTTTTTATGAGTTGTTTTTAAGGAATATTCCTTTAAGTCAAGTTATTTTTGGCGCCTTTTTTAATATATAAACTGTTTGCTTCATTGAATGAATTGTAATTTGGTCTGATGAAGCTATTTTAGTGAAAGCGCTCACCACGTCTTATCTGATTAAACCTGTTTTTTTATTACACAGAAGATTTTGGATTCTTGGATTATTTGCCGTTTTGGTCAGCGTTTACTTTGGGATTATTGGTAACCCCTCCATTGTTTTGCTCTACGAACTTTTATTGTTTTTTATTTGACTCATTCCATTGTTGTTCAAAGTAGAGCATTCACTCCGCTTGGTTTTTTATTATTTGGTTATCACTTTAAGGAATGGTGGGCCTGAGGATTGGCTGTTGTGCTATGCTAAGCCCATCGATTTTCTGCAGGAAGTAGAAACCCTTTTTTTTGCCCTTCACTTGAAGAGATGAGGGAGTGTTAAGCAAGTTTCTGGAACCTGCACACAGTGCTGGATGAACCAGCTATGGCTCTGGTTTCATTTTCTTCAAAGTTTCTACCATAACCTGCTATTTGAGACAAAGGTGAAACTTCTGAATTCAAAATATGTTCTGAAGATGCAGCAATCATTTTAAATTCCAAATATTGTTATTCCAAACATAACTATTCCTGATGCTGTCCAAATGTTCCAAAGAGAGACAATGGGCAGGACTTAAAATGCTTTAATCAGTTGTCTAACCTTTTTGTCTGACTTTTTCCTCCACTGTTTCCTGTTTAATTTTTTTCTAATGAAAATAAATCTAAATGCTTGTGAGATTAGATTCCTGTCCCAGAGAAGGGATAGGCTACCCATCTATGTCAAGCAAAGTTCTTCATTAGCACTCTTCAAGAAAAATCTTGATGAGTGGATGGAAAATATGAAATACACCCCGGGGATCACTTCTGTGTCTCTGCTCGACAGTAGCACAGGAAAATAACTTTCTTGGGTGGAGTAAGCCAGGGAACCTTGTTGGCTAGGCTTACGTAGGCCCTTGGGCCGATAGCCTAGTACCTACCTATGAACCTATGAACCTATTATTACTTCTGGGAGTGTAACTGCATCCAAATTGAAGATAACAGACTGATACCTTTTCCTTGCATATGAACATAAATGCATATTACTGTAAATTTTATAACTCATATTCTTTTGAATACAAATGACAATTTCTATATCAGCATGACGAGCCTGGTCTGCAAGGCCATGGAACATATCATCATGGAACTCATAAACAAAGACATTGGTAACATCCAAACTCTGGACCCCACCCAGTCCGGGTTTGTGAAAGGCAGATCATGCCTTCTGAATCTAATCGATTTCTTTGAGGCAGTCAGCAAAGCCGTAGACGAGGGTAAGGTGGTTTGCACAGCCAATCTTGACCTCGCCAAGGCTTTCAACACCATCCCCCATTCTGGAATTATAGCTAAACTCACTAAACTAGGTATAAATCCCTACATTACAAGATGGGTTGCAAACTGGCTCACTAACAGAACCCACACTGTAAAAGTTGCAGACTCCAAATCTGACTTCAAACCATTAACAAGCGGAGTACCACAGGGTTCAGTCCTGGGACCTCTCCTGTTTCATATCTAATTCTCTGAAGTACAGGCTAACACAGAAGGCCTTTGGCTAACGAAGTTCACAGATGACTGCAAACTAGGAGCCATAGTTGAGTCCCCAAATGATGTGGACATCCTACAGAAGGGCCTCACTGAGACAGATGCCTGGTGTCAGAGGCATGGCCTCAAGCTCAATGCCAAAAAGTGCATTGTCATCCTCTTTGGTAAAAACTCTGTACCCATGAACTACCACATAAACAGCAGTCTACTCAATGCCGAATGTGTGATAAGAGACCTTGGGAGCCAGCTGGAGAGTAGTCTCTCCTTTTATAATCACATTGCCACAGTAGTCAGGAAATCCTTCGATGTGGCACACCTCATCACAAAAGGGTTCTCATCCAGGAAAAAAGAGGTCATCGTTCCCCTCTACTCAGCACTCATTAGACCCATTATAGAGTACAATGCCCCTTTTGGAATGTACCTCACAAGACATCTGCAGCAGCTGGAAAGGCCACAGAAGTACCTCACAAAGAAGATTATTGGCCTCAAACAGATGCCCTACACTGACCGTCTCAAAAAACTCCAGCTTTACTCTGTAGCATATTGCTTACTCCGAGGAGATCTCTGCCTAAAATATAAAGCTATGTTAAAGCCAGAGCTGTTGGACATGCTATACCTAAAGAAATCCCAATCTCTCCAAGCTACACGCTCTAGGGACCTAAACCTTGTCCCCACAATAAACAGGACATGCTGGAGGGATAGATTCCTGTCCCAGAGACTTCCTATACTCTGGAACAAGCTACCTATCTATGTCAGGCAAAGTTCCTCATTAGCACGCTTCAAGAAAAATCTTGATGAGTGGATGGGAAATAGGAGCTACACCTCAGGGATCACTTCTGTGGCTGTGCTCAACAGGGACACAGGAAATTAACTTTCTTGGGTGGTGTAAGCCAGGGAACCTTGTTGGCTAGGCTTACTTAGGCCCTTGGGCCGATAGCCTAGTACCTACCTATGAACCTATGAACCTATGAACCTATTTAAAGACGATGAACCTGTGCTTTAAGGCAGTGGATACACAGATGTGTTTATTTGTAAGCAGACAACAAACCAAAACTTCTAGCACATTAATCATACATTATTTAATCCAAAACATTCAAATAAATATGTTTTGTCAAAGTTTAAAATGGCAAAAAAAAAAAAAAAAAAAAAAAAAAACTTCTTCAAGCAGTTTTTCAAAACTTATACGGAAATTTCATTCCAAACATTCAGGTGCTATTCATCCGATATAACCGGCAATCAAAATGCTGACTCAGAGTCCAATAGATATTGTACAGTGATGTTAGTTCATGCCAAAGATTCACTACCAGCTAAAGGTTCTCATGTTTTAAAAATATTTGTATCCATCCTTCTTCCCAGAACTATCATCCCTGATTCCCAAATATACACATTTATTCCTCTCCTTCTGCCATTAACAAAGGACACCAGAAAGGAGAGTTTAAAGTATGCAGCCATGGTTACCATCCTACAGTGGAGGGCAAAGGTTAGGGCATTTTGCAGTGCTCGTACAGTCTATCCCGTTAGCCATCGATTATGGTCAAAGAAACTCTACGCCATTGCTAGTGTGGGTCGTTACTTCCACATACCTTGAAATGCTCAGCTGGAGTGCAAGTACTCCTTGGTTGCAAGTCTCTGTTCATACAGAGGACATGTTCAGGCCTTCCCCAAGGTGTGCTTCCTTGGTACGAGAGATAAAATGCTCTCCTTCAAGGATGGATAACCTGGTATGTTGTGCTCATGCTCATCTCTCTCCATCTGACTGTTTAAGTATGCAGCTCCAACCAGAAACTAGATCAGCTTAGGCATGGTTAGAGATTCATCTTCTGCATCACACATCTGATCAAAGACCCACAGTGCTGATTTATTATTTAAGTAACTAAGCAAGTGAGTTTGCTCAGTGGACTCTTCTTACCCATAACTTCATGTAAGGAAATGTATACAAGTAATGTACAAGCACAGACAAATGTAAAGAAGCATAAATGTATGTACAGAAAGAAACTTCCAGCAATAAATACAATTACCTCCCACTGTACTTGTATAATACAATGTAATGCAGATATCATTGTCAGTGGGGCAGCAGGCAGTATCTTCATATTTGATGCTGGGAAGATCTGAAGACTGGTGGTTCTGTCCAGATGTCCAGACCAGCTACTTAGATTCTTATTCCATACTGGCACGATAGGGCAGCATAACAGGGATACTGCACTAAAGAGGTCCTGTCCTTCAGAGGAAATGTTAATCGGATGCTGCATCTACCTGAGCTGTTGGTGCTAGTCAAAAAGAGTACAGAAACGTTATAAAAATACAGATTAAATCCAAATGAATGCAACACAATTATAAATACATTATGAAACAAAAAGTCCTTTGCATTATAGTATCTCCTATCACCTATAACCAGTAATTTTCGTAGTGTTAGCTTCCTTTAGACATCCTGCGTTTTAATTCAGATTTAAATCTCCATTTCATTCTCTGTATTGCTTGTATAATATTCACACAAGACTCCATCTGTCCATCAACATAATAGTTTCTCTGCGCTATTGTCTTATATAATATCCTTTCAATTTATCTTATTTTATTTTTTTATTATTTTATTATTATTTTACTTATTCCCCTTCAGCCAACATCTGCAATGTCTCTAAACCATTCTGCTATAATGTTGCTATTCAATTTCTTTTATTATGCCCCATGCATTAACCAGAACATCAAACAGCCATACGTAGATAACATACTAATAGAAATGTCATATTTCTATTCTATTTCTACACTTCATCCAATTACATTATACATATCTGCAGCAAAGAATGTACCTGTCTCTTCATAATAACTCTTCAATCCTCTTCATAATATTTCCTGTCCATTCTTTCACATCTGTATCACACCATCTTCTTCATCAACCCATCAAACATCACACCCCTCCTAACCCTGAGTCTATCCCCATCAATCATCACACCCCTCCTAAACCTGAGTCTTAGTCCGTCAATCCCTCCATTTCTAAAATAATTCAGACAGCTACTAAATGCATTATCCCTTCCTCAGACCACTACTATGAACAAAACTGAGTTCATATAGGTTTCAGTCATTTTCTGCAATCACCCCTTTAGTTTAGCTTTTGTTCCTTCTTGTGTGTTTAGTACCCTTGCCATTCTTACACCTCAGCTCCTCTGCTGTATCTAATGGAAGATTTGTTCATCCTCTCTGTCTCCTCTGTCCTCCTACTGCTGCCATCTTCCTCCCCATTTCCTACCCAAAGGCTTCTTATGATCCTTTCCATCCATATATCCAAATCCACGTTTTGGAGTTCCACCACTGCTTAACTTTTCAACTCCTTTGTTAACTCTTCCTTACACTATCCAGCAGTAAATTACAATTCTAGACACTCTTCTAAAACTCGTTT
>NC_056728.1:859762194-859799948 GCF_019279795.1 Protopterus annectens
CACGGGAGCATTCAATAATTTAATATATGCCCAATAATTTGACATATGTGGTAGTAAAATTTTCAGTAAACTGCTAGCCTTCCTAATTCTGCGATTAAAACTTTTTAAATCTCCCGAATTGTTTCTTTTTCCCATGTAACCATGCACTGTTTAAAGTTTTCTTATGGTTCTTCTGGTGATATTTTCACAGCTGCTGCTACTGGTTCAGTTATGAAAAGATTTGCTTGGTTATGTTATCATAATTTACCAGAAAATGTTAAAGCTGAGATTTTTAATTCTCCCGTGGAAATACATGTACTATTTGGGCCCTTTGCTGCTGAGGTCCTTAAAAATTTAGATGAGAGAGGGAAATTGATCCAAGGGGTTACTCTCTTTTTCAAAGTTTAGAAAAACCTTTCCTTCCCTTACATGATCCTCTTCCAGGAAACAGTATAGGGAGTCTCAGCAAAGTTATAATAAGAAAATTTCAAAAATCAGTGGCAAGGAGGCTCAAAGAAAAACAATGGGAGCCTCGTAAAATCAAGAACTATCCAAAAGTTGGAATGAATTCCTCTTCTAGCCAATACTTTTCATCTGTAACCATTCAAAATGTCAGGAAGCTTCAGCACTTCCTGAAATATGGGGATTAAATGGTAAAAAAAAACAGACTTGCAATAAATCAAGTCCAAGATGGCCATTTCTTCAAGTATTCTCTTTTGGTGTGGGGGCTTGCCATCTACATCAGGGATGGGGTGGGGGCAAACCCTGCAAAAACATGTTTAAAGAAGGATGATGTCTGATATCTGTTCTTCTCCTGCTTTTTAAGTCTTTGTGTGTGTGTGTGTGTGTGTGTGTGTGTGTGTGTGTGTGTGTGTGTGTGTGTGTGTGTGTGTGTGTGTGTGTGTGTCTGCACTTGGCATCACAACTGCTGGCATTTGAATAGGGAACCCTTCAAATCTCTCCCTCAGTCAAGGTCTCCATTTTTCACAATGGCATCAGATTATCTCACACTAGAAGGTTCTAACAGTTATATAATGGGGGTGTAGATGGCATTGGGAATCCCTTACCCATTTTAGAGGGTTCCTCCGTATTCTGCAAACCAGACATTCCTATTTCCTCCCATTTTGGAACAAATGTTGGCTAAGGGGTGATATAATTTGAGCCCTCAACTCAAAAAGGCAAATATTTTTATTCTGGGTGTTTCCTGATACTAAAAGAGAGGGAACTTGAAGACCAGTCCTATACCCCTCCTTTCTCGTTCTGTTTGCTGAGATTCCAGAATTCAAAATGTTAACCCTTCAAGCCCTCAGACTTGTCATACCCTCCTGCAGCTTCATGGCAACTTTTGATCTAAAAGATGTTTATCATCACATTCCAGTTTGCAAGGACTTCAGGCTTTTTAATGATTCTGTGTGTCTGGCTCACATTATCAGTTCTCTGTCTTACCATTTGTCATGTCTATTTACAAAGTCTTTGGCTCCAGTAACTGCTCACTGCAAGGTTCCAGGGATTCATGTCTTTACATATTATGATGCTTTCCTATATTTGCAGACATTTTTTCCAGTTGTCATGATTCCCTGACATTGGCCGTAAAACTCCCGGTCATGGCATTTACTCTCATACCCACCTATAACCAATGTTGCCTAATTCAGGGATATGAAAAAGGTGGACCTTATATGATTATATGCCAAAATTTCTAAATTTACATATGGTATAACCATTGTTGACCCTGACACAGAAACTAACTTCACCACGGATTTTTCTGATAACTTAGACAAATGCATAGCTCAAGCAGTCCCAGCTAGAGCTAAATACAATGGGATATCTAGAAACAGCTCTCTCTTGGCGGCCATCTAACAAAATGAATTTTATAACAAAAGAGAAACCCCCTTACGCTGCACAGTAAGGGTAGAACTCTGCAGAGTTAGTACAGTATAGAAAATACTACCAAGAATCTGGAAAGCACTATAAGGAGCAGTAAAGCAGCACACAGATGAATGTTAGATTCTGAAGTGAAAGATTACTACAAGTCCCTCTTTAACTGCATTAGAAAACTACAAAAATAACACTCAACTAGGCTCTGAACTTAACCTTAATGGGCTGTTACTCTGACCCAAATGACTTCACAATGACATCACCAAGATAACAGCAAACAGATTTACCACAAACTTCACCCCCAAAGCCCCCATTCAGACACTTCATCCCAAAATTCTTTATACCCCTATCATCACTTAAGAACACATTCTTATGGTGTTATCAAAAACAAAAACTTCATCCCTGAGACCTGACAACATTCCTAGGTGCTTAACAAATAGCATTAAAGAAGCTCTTGATGAACATCTCCTTAAATTATTTAACCTAAGCAGAGGCACAAGCTATGTAACTGAATCCTGGCACACTGCTGTAGTGATGTTGCTCCATAAGGGTGACCTTTCTATAGACCCTGGAAATTAGCGACCAGTCAACCTTACAGATCATCAACTGTCCTTCCAGAAATCTCATTAGATTTGATCCTCAACCATTTGGTTTCATCAAGGGGAAATCACAGCTGCTTAGTCTTGTTAACTTCTTTGAGAGGGTCACAGAGGCTGTCAGGAGTGGACATATAGTGCACACAGCTTATTTCAATCTCACCAAAGCATTCAGTACCATACCCCATGCTGGTATTGTAACCAAACCACTAGCCTTAAACACAGATCCTTCTGTGGTTAGATGGATAGCCACTTGGCTAAAGGACAGAACCCATGTAGCTTGAGTAGAAGTTACATCTTCAGATAGTGCTAAGGTAACTTTTTCTTTCTCCAAGTTGAAAGACCTTGCAGTTCCTAAGTTAAATAAGGTGGAGTTGGTGCATCCCCATATTGGGGTGCAAGGGAATTAAGCTACTTGCAAAACTGTTTTTTGATGAATTGACTAATGAATTGTGGTCAGCTAGCTTGCTCATTGTGGAATTGGAGTTTTATAGTAGAGCCAACGCCATTCCACAAAGGGGATCTTAACTCGGACAGCTTAGAGTCAATGCTAATATGATCCATTAAATAGATACTCAAATAATGCAGTGCTGATATCTGTAGGATGTTAAGAAAATGCACTGTTCAACTTGATAGTATCCTGAGGTCCATGACCAGATGAGTTGTTGGGTTTGGAAACAAAGGCTTGTTCATAATTTCATCTTACTTTCTGTAAGTGGCATTGTACCATATCCTCTGAACCCGTCTCTTTGAAACACTATGAGTATAGCATACTGTGGGGAAGCTCATCTCACATACAGACACAGTCAACATTACAATGTCCAGTGACAGTGGTAGTAAGTAGGACTGATTCATTACACAGTGTCCATCTCACCTGTGCAATAAACTGTCTCCCCATGTCAAAACTGTATCGTACACAATCCCCTTTTGAGAAATTCGACAACTACATCGGTATGTGTAAGTAATAAAATAGATCCACTCTGATCAAGCTTTTGGATGGCCACTAGACTGTAAACTTTATAAAACCTGTGATATAGAGGCAGAAGGTTAAGAGTCATTAGAGATGCACTAATTAAGAAATGCACAAATAAGCACATTAAAATGAGAGACTGACAGCACAATACTAGAAGGCATGCATTTGGAGCAAAGGTCACACTTGAAAGTTTAAAGACTAGGTACCAACACAAGTGGGACAGTACAAGGGTGGGACAGGAATGATTTCCTGTTGAATCTGGACAGTAAAGGAATAGCTATATGCACAGATCAAAGGAGACAAAAGGGAGATCAAAAGAACAAGTGAGAATTGTTAAGAGAGAAAGAAGATAATGTGGAAAACATTAAGAAAGAGACAAAATCACCAGGGAGATTGTAAACTGGGAATAAGGGAAAGCAAGAGGCAGTGAAGGATAAACAAACTAATACCAAATGTTGTGGGGTATTGTATCAGATGCCTTAGCCAGATCAAGGTAGGCAATATGCACCATTCTGCCCTCATCTTTGGGCTTGGGGACCTTCTCAAAGAAGTCCACCAGACTGAATTGGCTGCTCTTGACAAAAACAAACTGTATTGGATCCAGTGTTTGAAGGCTTTCTATGTCCTTATTAGTCATTTATATGGTAAATCTTTCCATGGCTTTGCATATGAGACTAGTTAGACTTATGGGTCTGGAGTCCATGGGGTCCGTTGATGGCCTGCCCTTGTGCTAAGAGATGACCAGTGCAGTTCACCATTTGCGTGGCACAAAGACTATTTGGAGGCTATGATTAATCACTGACTCCAGTGATCCCAATAGTTCCTGCATCAGACTATTTAGGAGGCATGCTGGAATATTATTGGGCGCTATGGATGCAGTAGTTTTGGCTTTAGCAGGCATATCTAGGACCAGCTTCCTAGTGACAGATGAGAGGGTTAAGTTTGATGGTATTTCCTAGGGGCAGCTGGGTGGGTAAAACAGGGGCTGAATTTACTGGCCAGCAGATTTGCTCTATCTTCTGTGGAGGTGACTCCATTTACAATCAGTTCTGCACACTGTTGTGTGCTGTTTTTAAGGTTTTTGACTTAGCAAAATGGCAGTCAGGCTCGCACATGCTCACTATTTATACACTTGTGCAAGCCCCTAGAAAGCTTCTTAAAGGCATGCATTCATATTGATCTACATCCTCCCTCTTAAGTAGATTGCCCTCAGTGAAATTACATTGGAATAAGACATGCAATAATACTGACATCAGAAACAAACACAATGTTCATGTCCAAGTTGCCGTGTATCTGTAACATGGTCTGGAAATGCAACCTGATCTAGTAAGATAGTAATCAGAACTGGGTTTAGCAACTGGGACAGTCTTTGGTGAATAACTTATATCAGGAACTTTGGGATTCATCTCTGGAACAAGGATATTTACTGGAATGCTGGATAACTCACTCTGAGATAAAGAGTCTTTCTCACAAGTTAGGTGCTGTGGTATAGGCTTGGACACCGGCATCAAATGTCCCGGATTCCATCTAAATTCTACTGCATGTGATTCCACAATGTCCGATCTCGGCTCTGGACAAATACTATTCACAACTCCAGTCTAATCATACCATTTGCATTCTCACTGTCTCTCCTTCACTTAATGCATTGAGCAGTTTGCTGGACTTACCATAATACGACTTCTGGGTTAGATGTTTCTTTAACAGATGGGCTTTCACTGATCTGTTATTCTTAGCACTTGGAACCAGTAAACTACTGTTAACTGGTAATGTAGTTCTGGTTTGTCTCGACAGACGTCTGTGGGAAGGTGAACCAATATTTTTATCATGAGGAATGTTTCTGAGATTCAAGAGATTCGGAAAACATCACCATTATCTTGTTTTTGTTATCTTGTTTTGACCTCTCTAGTAACTGTTTTGCACTTTGAACTGCATGATCTGCCAAACCATTTGACTGTGGGTACTCAGGGCTACTTATAACATGGATAAAGACCCACTCTTTTGTGAATCTTTTGAAATGTTGACTAGTGAACTGTGTACCATTGTCAGAAATAACTTTGTGCGGACTTGACCATGGTAATCCAGGAATCTGGTTTAGTTGAAGTGGTTCCTTCTGTTGATGTGGCTTGTACTATTACATGAAGAACAAGATGAAAAGTTCTCTCTCAGTATCTTGTGACATAGATGGCCAAAATAGTAGTCCTCTCACCCTTCTTTTGGTAGAGTCAGTTTCTGGGTGGTCACAATGAAAGATGGCAAGATACTCTGGTTGCAAGGACTTTGAAACAATGACTTTTAGACCTTTCATAATGATACTATTGTCAGACAAAACCTCATCTCTATAAGCAAAATAAGGTTGCACTTCTTGAGCTAAGCTAGATTGCTTTGATGGCCATCCATGACTGATAAAGTGGTTGAGCTTCTGTAGGACAGGATCTGAGACTGTATGACTTCCAAGCTCATCAAGACATGTGGAAGAAAAATTTCTCACTTTCATGACTTCAAAATCAAGATTCTCATTCTCTTGCTGTTTAGTGGTATTTCTGTGTGATCTGGATAATGCTTCAGCAAGATAAAGAAGTTTGCCTTTCATGTAAACATGATTGAAATTATACTTCTCAGTCTCAACATCATACATTGCAATCTGGCTGGAGCTGTATGCACTGGTTTTCTCAAAATAGTGACTAGAGGTTGGTGGTCTCTTTTGATTTGGATAGGTCTACCATAAACATAATCATGGAACTTCGAACATGCAAACGCAATTGCCAGGAGCCCTTTCTCTATCTGTACATACTGAATTTCAGTTTGGGTTAGAGTTCCGGATGCACAGGTAACAAGTTGACCCTCTTGAAGACTGACTGCAACAAGGCCAGATTTCGAAGCATCACAGGAAAGAGTAACTGGTTTGTGAACATCATAGTATCCGAGAGTCGGTAGCTGGCAATTCTCCGTTTCAAGACATCAAATGCTCTTTGATGCTGTTCCAACCATGACCAGGATACATCTTTTCATGACAGCTCTCTAAGTGGTGCTGCTAGGTGCTGCTAGATGATTTAAGTCTGGAAAGAACTTGCTTAGATAGTTAACCATGCCAAGAAAATGTTGAAGGGCTTGAACATTGTCTGGAGCTCGCATCTCAAGAATGGCTATTTGCTTGGAAGGGTCTAGTCGTAAGCCTGAACTGGTAAACAAATGACCAACATCAGTAACTTCTCGTAACCTAAACTTGCACTTCTGGGGATTCAGCTTAAATTTCACTTGAGGTGCTCTTTCCAGACCTTTCTTGAAGTTTCTGTCATGCTCAGCTTCACCATTACCTCCTAGTAGAATATCACCTACTATAATAGCACAAGGATACCCAGAAAAACAATTGCTGCACTGCACACTGAAAGACTTTACTGGCAGAATTTATTCCAAATGGCATTCTCAAAAATCTGTACCTACCAAAGGAGCACTGAATGTAGTTAGTAACAAAGATTTCTTGTGAAACAAAATTTGCCAAAATGAACTCTTTGCATCTAAGACAGAAAAAAACAGTGGCATTTGGCATCAGTGCTGCAACTTCTTCAACTGTACACATTGGATGATGAGGTCTTTTTAGTGTTTCATTCAAATCTCATGGATCAATACATATTGTGATATCATCTGAGCTTTTCTTATGAGCTATCACCATGGAAGATACCCATTCAGTTGCTTCATCAATTGGACAAACTACACTGGCTGCACCATTTTATCTAGCTTGGCTTTGACTCTGTTCTGCATAGCTACTGGAACTTTCTAGGCTGGCCTGACAACTGGGCTGAAATCTGGGTCTAACTTCATGCAATACACAACTGGAAGCTTGCCTAGTTTGTCTTCAAAAAGATCAGCATAGGTAGAGAAAATATACTGGGTAAATTAGAACAGTGGTCTTTTAAGCTAACATGGTGAACGTCCTTATTAAACAAAAGCAGTTCCATTTTTAAACAGTCTCTGAGTCCTAGTAATGACTGTACGTGCCTCTGAACCACATAAAATAACAAGTTGTAGCTTCTCCAAGCAGAGCAACATGAAAGTACTACTGAGACCTCAGTTTGAATCTCTTCACCACCATAGGCAATAAGGTTTGCACACTTTGTCAAATCAAATCTCAAAAACACATACTCTAGCAAATGTTTCTGCAGACATAACATTGCACCTGGAACCTGTGTCACCTTTGAGCTGTATGAATTTTCCATTTATCCGAACAGTACAGGATACTTCATTCTTTGCCCATAAATCTACTGCATTAACTGTTTCATGAAGCACTGACACACCATCAACATAAAAAGTAGGGTCACGGCTTTCTATTTGATCAATTTGTTTCTTTGAATGTTCCCCTTTAATAACAGAATGTGTGCCTTTTGATTTACAAAACCTTTTGAAATTATTCCACTTATTACATCTGTGACATTTCTGACCAAAAGCTAAACATTTTTTCCCTTTTAGGCTAATGACTTCAACCACAATTATGACATTTGGCTATGAAACTGGGTGAGGGCCCATGCTTTGAATTTGCTGACACACTCTTATGCTTCACTGAAACTGTGTATACTCTGGAATTTGCTAGAAAGCTATAGGTTTTCCCAGTGACTGTTGCAGGGCTTGCAGTTGCTGCCATGTGCTTGGGCCTGTTTCATTTAACCACGTGCTGCATACTATCAACATTGGTCTTAGAAGTTACTAGAAGCATGTCTCTCTCATTTGTAAGCATATGTGTGTGCTTTTATGTAAGCTCATATATGTGACAAATGAAAATGTGCCCTTATTCAAAGTTAAATCACTGTTACAAAGCAAAATCTTTCTCACGGCATCATCTTTTATACCACACATAATTCTGTCTTTTATCATCTCATCCCTTAGGTCACCAAATCTGCAAGTTTTAGCCTTGTTTCTTAAATCAGTTATATATGCTGCAAAAGTTTCACCTGGCTTTTGACCTGTTGTGTAAAACAAGTGCCTTTCCATTGTAACATTTATTTGAGGGTTATACATTTCTCTAAATTTATGTTTTAAGCACTTGGGGTCTTCGCTTGACTCAGCTGGTGCAACTGTATGGCAGTTTCCCCCCTCCTGCAAAGACAGCAGGTGCATACACAAATGAATGTTGTCTTTCTATGGCTTCTGAAACAGCTAAATTAAGCATAATAAATGCTTTTGAATGGTCATTTTTATCAGAAAATGCAGCCTGTATGAAAATATCATACTCTTGCTCAAATACTCTTCAGTTGTCTGCAATATTATTATCAAACACAAGTGGTGTATATCTGTGAAAACCTTCTTCCATGCCCACAGATTATTGTAAAACACACTGCAAAACGGCCCTTGTAATTATGTACCAACATGCACACACAGCCAGCACTTCTAATAACATTCAAATGCACAATAAACTCTTCAAAATACTGTACTTTGCGAAATATGCTTTGAAATGGCTGTATTTTGCGAAATAACTGTACTGTAATACTGCACAAACATACAAACACTTCAGATACTTCACACAACTCGAATAGCTTTAATTAATGCAAAAATGCAGTGCTGAGCAAAAAAAAAAATTGCGGTCGTTTCCCTTATCTTATTCATTTTATGCAATTCAGACTTTATTTCAAATATTTTCCATAGTTATTCAAATATTTCCATTAATATATCACAGTTTCAAATATTTCTTTTAGTTAGAAATTTGTTTAGAGAGTTCTGAATGCATCGTTTCATATTTTACAAATAAGACATGGGGCCAAATTCAGGAAGCCTCCGTGTAAGAGTTATAACTCTTACACGGAGGCTGCAGTTAAACTGTGTGATGTCAGCATGTCATGCATATGCATGAGGTGCATGAGGCATGCTGAATCACACTAGTAACTCTTGCACGGTCCGTGTAAGAGAGTAGGGGGCGTGTCTGTAGGCTAAGCCCTGCAAGCGGACACGCCCCCGGAAGACTAGAATGGCTGAAAGTAAACAGCCACGAGAGAGGCCATGGAAATGTGAATAAACACACTACACAACACATGCCCCGATAGACCATCAGTGTATAAAGTGAAGAGATGTTATAAAATTAAATTAAAACCTTTTTTTTCTTTTTTTTAAACCCCGTAAATGTTTGCTACTGTGTGCGCCCGTGTGCACGGGTGTGCTACTAGCACAATCACAGTTAGCAGTCAGTGGAAAAGGATATAAGAACTAAATATGCAAAGTAAGCCAAGAAGTAATAGCTTAGCAGTAGAGTTGCCGGCCTAAGAGTAGGCAGGCAGGGTTCGAGCCCCCACAACAACCTTTTTTTTTTTTTTGTAAATAAGCACTAAAAAGCCCCCTGACAGTATTGTACAAATGTAAATGTATTCCCTTTTGTAAAATGGAATGAAATGGAGCATATATTCTGAAGTAACACAATAATAAAAATAGTCAGAAATGTACTGATAGCTAAGCTGCTGTGAGACGGAGTGCCCGTAGCTGAGTAGTGTTTAAAAAGCTGCAAACTGCGTGCCCATTGCTAAGCACCGGTTTAATAGGCTGAAACCGTTTGCAACTAGCTGTGCTTAGCTGAACATGTGTGTCACTAGCCAATTAAGGTTTATCCCAGCGCACACCGTTTGCGCGCCGCTCCCACAAGCTAACTGCCAGTGCGCATGCGTTACCTCCGCGCAAACGAGCGCAGACCTGGTTTTAAGTGCTTAAAAGTGCTTTTGGCATGTTTGATTGACAGGTCCTCAACTCATATCTTTCAGGAAAATCAAAAATCAGTTGCCAGATTCGAACCCAGGATACCATGCACTACAGTCAAGGTACTAAACCACTAAGCCATGACAGCAATACCTAGAAAGGCAGAAATAGCATATATATGGGATAAAATCCAGAATGGAGCATGATAAAGCATTTTCAGTGAAGTAGATACAATTCCAAAACGGCCAATCAGAGAAATGTGCGGGAAAAGCGGCATATATAAGCCCCATAGGTGGGAATACACAGCAGAAACGATTGTAGAACAGACCTGCAGTTAGAATGAGTGGAGTAGGTGAGGGACGTTGCTTTCGAGCACAGCGTTGGGGCGTTGAGGAGTCCAGATACATGGTCTGGCTCCTTGTCCATCATCACGAGGCCCAACTCATGCAGGGCCAGGTCTCATGGGGAGCGTATAGGGCAGAGGCATGGGACCAGTTGGCTCATGATCTGACCAGTGCTACTGGCATTCCACGCACTGGTGAGCAGGTCCGTCACCACCATGCGGACCTGAAGCGACGCAAGGAAGACCAGTTGACCGAATGGATCCAGGAGGCGGGATATGCCCAACGCCCCACTACTGAGTAAGTTACATTTTGCTTATGTATGTAAGGATTTCAACTGGCCGATACCATGGAGATGTGTAGTCCAATATTATTTCTTTCGTATTACAGCTGCAGGTGTCCGCTCTGCGAATCGCGAGATGTATGGCCGTAGGCTGGTGCGGCTGCGCCACCATGCAGGTTAGTAACCCCACCCATTACTTGTAAATAAATATTGTACTGTAGCATGTATCAGAACACTGCAGTGTATTGATTAAAAGTAATATAATGTGCAAGCAGGAATTGTAAGTCTGCAGGTATGGCTGCAACAAGTTCATCAGTATGCAAGTGTAACTGGAAATATAATTGATAGAATTAAACAGTGCTGTAATACAGATGTCCCACCATGAATTAAATATAGTGTAACCTGCAGTAGTCCCAAGAGTACAGCTTTAGAATCTGAGGTAGTCATATGTGAGATATATCCCTGTTGAAATGCTGAATCATGACAGAAGTGAGGCTGTTGGAAAGTGTTTGAATCACCACCAGTCTAACATGTGAACAAAGCCTAGAAGTACCAACCTGAACTGTGAAGTTGCAGGATGTGTGAGAGTGACAGAAAGGGTCATGTATGAATAAATAAAGTAGTAATAACCCCTGAATATAGTAGCCCCAGTGTGTTTCTACAGAACTAAATGCATGTGGGAAGTACAACTTAATATCCCAAACTGATTTCAGTGTGTCAGAATCTGGAATGTCTAGGCCAAATGCTGTATATGGTGATCACAGTAAACAATTTGCAGATAGAATGAATGATTATCTGACAGACTAAACAGCCATAGTTGTCCCCTGTCCTGTCATCAAAGTGTAGCAGGATGATGTATCTGATCAAATTCAAAATAAGTAGGATAGTGATGTATTTGTAACAGGTGTAGCTTGACAGTCAAATAAAATTTATTTTGAAACATCAGCCTCAACTTAATTGTGTACCTATTACAAATGTAAATCAATGTGTAACATATGAATGTGTCATCACTTTCTATCTCCGCCCAACCCTATAATTCCATATAACAACACCCACTAAATAATGGTATGTGAACATTTCATTAATCATGGACATTTGTCCGTTTCAAAAATATATGCATGTCTGTTCGTGCATGTGCCCTGTTCATACCTGCAAATCTGATGGCCTGTTGCCATTAATCAACCCTGCATGTTGTTTGACTGTGTATTTCTGTTCAAATAATGCATGTGATATTGATATGCCCCTTGTTCAATGGTGTTAATATCTGGGTGTTTGTTTGATGGGAATACCAATGCATGCTGTTACAACTAATCTGAATGGAATAAAATGCCACTAACCCAAACTAACATAACAACTCACAAACCTAGAGCGCTTGGGAAGGCGGGTCCCAGCGGACCCACCTCTCCCACCTCAGCTGGCGCCTGCACCTGGCACTAGTGCCCAGGCCGGACCCCCCTCCGGTGGCCCTGTGCCACCTTCGGGTGGAAGCGCTGCAGGGGATGGGGCCGGTCCCCCCTCTGCAAGTGTGGCCGGAGGGGTTCGTCCACTCACCCTCCGCGGTGTCCGGTCTGTGGTGCGAAGGGAGATCCAAGACACTGTTCTTGGGCCCCTACGCCAGCTTGAGGCTCGTGTGGCACAGCTAACGGCCCCGGCCGTTGCCCCCCTACACAGCCCCGTCCTGGGCTGTGAAGGAACAGTGGCAACTGCCTATGGGTGGGGATATCAGTTCCACTGTTGCCATCTGTGGGCTCATGCATCTTGGAAATCCCAACCTCCGTCCCGTCAATTGTGTAACCCCCACGTGTGTCATACACCGCCCCTGTATGCGTCTTGTCTGTCTTGTCTGTTAACCTACCCAACCTACCTCCCCAGCTATACCGACTTCCTTCACCTGACATACCACTCTCACCTGAAAAAAAAAAAAAAGGGCACTCTGTACCCACAAAAAAATTACGCCCCATACATAGCTGTCCATGTCGCACACATGTCTGCTTGACATTGAAACAGTTAATTACAATTGGCTCTACAACAAATATTAATGTTGTCCTGACACCTCTCTCAGGGGTGAAAGGTTTCCAATGTCTCACCAAAATACATGGAAATGCACAGCTGTTGCTGCCAAAGACATGGGCATCTATGGGCCTTACCTACATCCCTCCTGCAAATCCCATGCTTGTTTCCCTACTGTCTTACCCTCTTTGTGACCCCTTTTCACCACTTTCCTGTCACCCCTTTTTCTTTTCTTTCAAAGAAATTAGCGCGGGTGTGCGCTTGTGTTAGCGGAGCTCACCGCCAGTGCGCATGCGTGGGCTCCGCGCAAACGAGCGCAGACCTGGTTTTAAGTGCTTGAAAGTGCCTTTATGGCACTTTGATTGACAGGTCCTGTACTCAGTTTGAAAGTTTGCAAAGAAAAATAAATACCCACTGTCAGTCTCGAACCCAGGACCTTGATAACATTAGTCTGTATGACCTACCACTAAGCCATGCCTGCTTTACAAGAACACAGTGCTAAAATAAATATAACATGTAATAGTAGGAATCAGTATAAAGGCAATATAGGAGATGTACTATCCAAAGCATGTCAGGTAGAGTTTTAATGGCCAAATTACTGGATTCCCATACTAGTTCAGTGTGAACAGAAACAGCCCTGCTACCTGTTAGCTTGTACATAATAACGTAAGGTAATGTACATATGTGAAGGTATGTATATCTACACATACATATATATAAATATATATTAATACATATGAAATATAGTTGTAGGTCTCAGTAGCCATACACACTCACTACAGGAAACAGTGAAGATATATGCAGCAACCAGAATCTGCAACACAGCCTGGCTCCTGTGAGACCTACTAACCCCTTTAACTGCTTAAAGGTGCCTCCAGCACTTTGATTGATAGGCCCTATACTCAACTCAAAAGCAGAATATGAGCATACTAGTAGGCCCTACCACAAGACCATTGTAACACTAGTCTGTATGACCTACCACTAAGCCATGACTCTCATACAGGAATATAGTGCTAAATAAGTGGAACATGTAATAGTAGGAATGAAGATAAAGGCAATATAGTATGTCTACTACCCAAAGCATGTCATGCAGACTTTTACAGTCCCAATTACTGGATTCCCATACTAGTGTAGTGTTAACAGAAACAGCCCTGCTAATTGTTAGCTTGTACCCAATAATGTCAGCTAATGTACATATATGAAAGTATGTATATGTACACAGATATATATATATATTTATATAGCAATACATATGACATATAGTTGTAGGTGTCAGTATGCATACACACTCACTACAGGGAACAGGCAAGATAAATGCAGCAACCTGAATCTACAACACAGCATGAAGCATGGGAGATGTACTAACCTTCACACTCACAAAACACTGTCAACAGCATACCAGCATGGTCCACGCCCTACAATCTGAAAGGGCAACGCCTATCTCACATACCCTTTTATAGCAGTGTCCTGAAATCACAGTGAGACATGCAATCAGTACACACCCAGCTGCATGCAATTAGCAAATGCTGCCTTACAATTGGTGCAGAGGCCATCACATGGACCTATGCAGATACCTACAAAAGCATTGAGTACCCACACTACACTCACGCAATACATTCATTGCACAAACACTACGGAGAAAGAGAGAGAGAGAGAGACAGAGAAAACAACCAAACAAATATTAGGACTGCCAGCAGCAAAAGCAGCAGCAAGCAGCAAGCAGCAAGGAGCAAGCAGCAAGCAGCACCACTGGCACAGCAACAGCTGCCACAAACACAGGTAATGCAAAGTAGCAGGTTAATCCTGTGTATACTGTGACACCTCAAATGTATCATAGTTCACTATCTATAGGTATGTCCATGAGATAGGTTGTGTGTACATAGTCATGAAATATAAACATATGTAATATTGTTGTACATGTGGGCCATAACTAACACTTCCATAGCTTAGAACACAAGGCCAGTTGTGCATATGATGCAGTAGTTCCCAGGGTCAGTAGAGGTTCCTCCTCATTGGTGTGGGACCACTGTGTATGTATGGCACTGTTCAGGTACATATCCTGTAGTATGGCCAGGGATTAATATCAGTCTGTCATGTGGTGCTATGTCCTCCAGGGGTGAATGTAGCACACATCCAGGGATACCATTTCGTAACAGTGATGATATGTGTTCTGCAATGATGAGGGTGGCTCACACCTGGACATGTGAGAGGATAGGGAGGTTACAGTCATCTGGGATAACTAATAACACGTGTGTAGGACAATGGGGGGGGTACCTGCACCTAAACTGTCTGCAACAATGTTGCCAATATCTGTGCATTTGGTGAATGTGAAGCATCTTAACACTGCAGACAACAGATGCCTTCCGTCATGTGAATCTGCCCTGTGCTGCAGTAGCCTCCTACTATTGTTATACAATATGCCTGTATCTGTAGTCCACTGGACAGGATTAATAAGTGGTGTGCAGTTGTTCTGGGTTAGATATCTGTGTGCACAGTACATGCAGTATGTGGGATGTCTGTGGTAAGCATATGCAAAGGTGCTGGCGGTGTGTGTTGTGGCTTCCACTGGCCCAGTGGGCTGCATGGATAGCATCACTGTCATAACTACTGAATAACTGTGTAATTACATGCATACATAGCAAGGTAGTGTACTGTGCTTGTGGTGTTGTTCGGATATGTATATCCAGGCTGAGTAATGTGTGTCCACATCACAGGGTTGGATGGCAGCACACATCCAGTATGTATGGATGAACACCCAGAATGTGTCAGGCGTGTCACCTGTGCAGAAGTATCTGGCCATTACCTGTGCATCCCCACAACACACACACATGCAACATATGTCAGAAGTACTATAGCAGTACACACATGTTCATAGGTTCATACTAGGCTATCTGCCCGAGGGCATTTACAAGCCTAGCCCATCGTTTTGTGGCTTACGCCACCCCTTTAGTATGGGGAACTATACCCATTATTTTGCTGTGCCTCTGTCGAGCAGTGACACTGAGGTAATCCCTGGGGTATATCTGCGATCTCCCATCCATTGGTCAAGATTTCTCTTGAACAAGGCCAGCGAGGTGCTCTGCCTCACATATACCGGGATTTTGTTCCACAGCATAGGGAGTCTTTGGGTGATGAATCTATCCCTCCAGCACGTCCTATTAATAGCCGTGTCGAGGTTTAAGTCTCCGCCCTTGTGGCTCTGATGGATCTAGATTTTTGAGGTGAAGCATATTCATCAAATCTGGGTTTGACATGGCCTTGTATGTTAGGCAAAGGTCACCTCTGAGCAAGCGGTGGCGACTGAATAGAACATACATGGACATGCTGGAGGGCATATTCCTAACCGAGAGGCTCCCTTCACTCTGTAATGAGCTCGAACAGTTGAGAATGAACAGTTCATAGGTTCATACTAGGCTATTTGCCCTAGGGCATTGGTAAGCCTAGTAGAATGTGTTTGTCTTTGCCACCCAATTACAAGTTATGCTGCTATGCCCTTGTCCGACTTTAGTATACTGTGCCTCTGTCTAACAGTGACATAGAAGTGATACCTGGGGTACAACTATGATCTCCATCCACTCATCCAGATTCCTATGGAAGAGAGTCAATGAGGGACTCTGCCTAACCAGTAGTGTGAGCTCATTACAGAGTGAAGGGAGCCTCTCGGTTAGGAATATGCCCCTCCAGCATGTCCATGTATGTCAGTGCTGAGGTCCAGCTCTCCTGAGCATGTGGCTGTATGGGACTCTGATTGCCTGAGGTGCATCACGTTCATTACTGCTAGGTAGGACATGGCTGTATATGGCACGCACAGATTGCCTCTGAACAGGCAGTATGCCACTGAGTCCAGCTGGATTCACTTTACCTGGGCAGCATATGACATCTGTGTGAGCCATTGCATCCCCTTGATGATGTACTGTTGTCCTGTACCAGTTGCTGTAGGTGTCTGGTTAGGTACATCCCAAAAGGTGCATTATACGCAATTATAGGCCTGATGATGGATGAGTAAAGAGGCACAATGACCTCCCCTGCCATACATGTGAATCACTCATGATTAGCTGGGCTATATAACATGTCTGTCAATCCACGTTGGCCATGTGGTAGACAAATGACAGACCGCTACCATGTTTCTTCCCCAGGTCCCCAACTACGTCTTCTGTACTCAATGGCCTAACACCTATGTTGTACTGTGCCACCAATGTGGAGGCGTGGGAATCTGCATTGAATACTGATACTCCCCCTCCCTTGTTCAAGTGTTGGGGCCGACAAGAATGGTAACAGCTATAACGTGTTAGTACTGGTGTGCTCCTGTGAAACCTGAAACAGGTTCATGTTACTGCACAGATATCGATGTCCAGAATGCTAGGTAGGGTTTTGAGTGCGTGCATCCTTGGGTCTAGGCGTCCAGTGTTGAGTAGCATCACTCTTACTTCCTCATCCTTTGTGATACAAATGGATGTGGGTTTGCCTTATGAGCCTTGCCTAATACAGGCACTATGGGTGTAGCAGGAGGCTCCGCCAAATGTCAATAGGACTGTGGTGACAGGTGCAAGCTGTCCCTAGCAAAGCATACCACCCCAAGATGGCAGGCATTGGCACACCTGTGAATGACACCAGTATGTCAGTCAATTGTTGGAAGGGATCATCGTGCCTTGATATTGTGGCATCGTTCTAGGTGAGGGTAGGATGCTACTCAAGGTCAGGGTCAAACTGTCTCGGCTACGTGCTCAGAGAGCTCTGTAATGTCTCATGTCATGTAGTCCAGGGAGGAATGTGTCAGGCCATTCACAGCAGCATGGACATTGACTGAGTCATACCTGTACCTGCCTTGGGGTTACCTGAGTGTTTGTGTTATGTGGCAGGTCATAGTGCCTGACAGGCTGCACACCGTGACCCTCACCTCGTTAAGCCTGGTGAGGGTGATGTGAGTGTGCCTGATGATAGAGGCACCTAGTACAGGTGTATGAGGTGTGTTGTTAACTGTTAATGGCTGTGAGTGTTCAGCACATTGGCTTTGTGTGATATGTGTTGCACATGTTCGTTTATGTGGTAGTGGTTGCCTGGATGTCTGCTTAGGAGGTCTCTGCTGCATAGGCAGAGCTGTGGTCTGAGCCTACAAGTATGATCATGTGTGATCATGTGTTAGGTCCGCTGTTGTGGTAGGTCTACGTGAGACTGGAAGTGTAGTGAGTGATCCCCTTTGCCACCTGACTGGTTATGGCGGTATTGAGTAGACAGAGCCTAGCCTCCAGTCTGGTATATGGTTGCATCACTCACATGAGTTTGAATTTGTTGTTAGGAGGAGGGGTTTGTCTGTGTACATGCATCTGTTCTAACATTGTCTCTGGAGTACCACACTCACCAGCTGGACTGGGAGGGAACTGACAACTGACCTCTGGACATGCTAGAATACTATTGTGAACTCTGTAATCACTAATGATTGAAAACAAGGTCCAGTGGGGAGTGAGGGTGTACTGACATTACCTACAACTGCTGACTGATATAAAAGTGTCAGTGAGCAAATGCCAGGTAACCTAAGTGCAATGTGTCACAATTAAGTAAATGCAACAATGACAAGCAGTCACTTGCTGTCATGTGTAACATGGAAGTACATACAGTAAGCAATGCAGATATCAGTAGTGAGTCACAGATGTGTTGAGAAGATGTGTACTATGTGGAAGTAGCATACCAGTGAAATAACAAGCTAACAGATAACAAGCATATAAACAAAGGTAGATCCAGGAGGCCTGGATGTAGTGTTTGCTACAACAAACAAGGTGTAGCAATGTCAGTAAGATACAGCTCAGATATGCAGGCACTATAAACCTGAAACCAGATGTCCCCAGCTATGAATGGCAGAGTACAGCCTATTGTCACACACGAGTGCAGACCACAAACCTAGTTAATGTTAAATAACTGGCCTGAAGGCCAACTGCCCATACCAGAAGTAATACACTTGTACACTGGGCCCACAATCAGCAGTTCCCAACTTCAATGGATGAAAGATATGTGTCCTGCCACCACAGTGCTTGCCACCAACCTCCCTAATGTAAAACAACCGGTCTGAAGGCCAAGTACTTAGTACAAATGACATAGAATGATAGCTACACTGTAATCAGGTTTTAACCAAGCAGTAATAAGTAGAAGTTAACACTCCCTGTATAGAATGTGTACCATGTATTGTTGAGATACTATGCTGATAACCTGTTTGTGTACCTTTCCAGATAGACATGGCACCAAAAGGAATCCTGCCTACTCTGCTGCAGAGGATGGCGTGATCCACCAGAGCCTGGTGCGTGACTATGCCATCCTGTTCTCACGCACCACCCAGAATCAGCAGGAGAGGTCTGCACTGTGGCAAAACCTCGTTAGCAGGATAAATGATGTTGGCATGCATGATAGGACATATGAGCAGGTGAGACATCACTGCAGTGATTTGATAAGAAATGTCCGCCAGCGTGCTGCAGATATCCGCAGGCAACAGGTTGCCACAGGTGGGGGGGGGTGGCCACACATCCCCCTCACCAGACAGGAGGGGCTACTGCTAAGTGTTGTGGATCCAGCCCCAGAACAACAGCAACAATCATGCATCCTGATGGAGGTTGGATCCACACAGCAGCAAGACAGCGGCGTGCAGGTAAGATGCCATATTCATTTATTGTTATTACTTTTACATTTGTTGACCCAGATAGTCTAGCTGGATATAAGTTCATTTTCAGTAGAGGCCTGTGGAGAAAAGCTCCACACATAACGTAATAAAGGCAGACAGACAAGTTGTTAATACAGACAGCCAACATAATAGAATTGTACACCAGCCTGTTAATTAAATCAACATACATGTAAGGAAGTCAAACAGTTTAGAGTCATACACAATGTACCGTTGGTTTCAAAGCAATCCTACCTAAAGCATAATGGTTATGCAATAAGGCAAAAGCCATATACATAATAGTTAGGGCTCAGAAGGGTAGAGAAGTAGAAGGAGTATGACAGATACAATGATATGGAAGAGGCAGGAGTCAAGAAGGGAAGTGAGGAAAAGAAGGAAGACAGTCAAGAGGAGGTGGGAGGGATGGGAGAAGTAGGTCAGAGCATAGAAGGACATCAAGGTGAAAGAAACAGGGTAGAAGCTAGTTTCTATGCACAATGAGGGGTTAAAGGTGAAGAGAGGGTAGGGAGAGGGACGTTAGCCTGGACTCCAAGAAGAACAAAGCCAGTGGTTTTGGAAGTACAGTTTGAGTTGACGTTTGAAGAGAGGTAAGGGTGAGATTAGAGTTAACTCCTGGTATGTACATATGACTGTTCTGTGCGCTGTTACTTCATGCACGCATAAGGTGTGCATGTGGTATGTATCTGTCATCATGATATATATACAGACATGATGTGCAGCTGATGTGTATAAGGGAACTAGTGTACTACTGTACTGTATCATGTGCAAAACGAATGGCACACATGTGCCCACTGACATTACTCTCTTCACACTTCCAGGTCCCTCCCATCTAGCAATGAGGCAGGCCATACATGCTGGTGAGTCTTTTAACATTATCTGTAAAACAATTTATAAAACTAGGAAGAGTAGTGTAACTCTGTAGTAGACATGCTGGTGACTGTGTTCACAATAACTGTAATTGACAGGTAGTAAATTGAGTAGTGTAACACGGTACTGATGTGTGTGTTTACTGTGGGGTGTGCATGTGTGCAAGTGTGCCTGTGCCCAAGTGTGCATGTGTGTTAGTGTCCATGAGTGCATGTGTCCATTTCTGAATGTGTGCATTAGTATTGAAGTGCATCTCTTTCAAATATGTATTGAGACTGTAATCTGTGTTCCATGTTTTCCTCCGTAGGTTCTGGTGCTGCTCTGGTGACCTGCAGCAGGGAACCTGAATCTTGTGCCCCAGGTACTGATGATGATGAAATGTCTGTAATGGTGCAGGAAGGTGTGTCTGGGTCCGCCATTGGTCAGCCAATTGACAGTACACAGCTTTCAACCCCGTCAATGCGCACAGTCATCCTGCCGTTACATCCTTTGTCACCATTGTCCCTAGGTGATGGACAGTCAGCAGTGGGCATAGATCAGGGTAATGTGGTACCTGTGGTACATGCATCCCCACAAGGCAGCCATGAGCAGGGGCCTCCAATGGTACCACGCAGACAGTCGCCCATGGGTTCTCGTGGGGGCATCCGTGGCCATACTGCCTCTGGCCGACGTGCCCAAGGAGGTATGTCAACCTCCACTATGTTTAGAACTGTCATGCAGGCACAGGCACGTATGGAAAGGTACACCAGACAGGGTCTGAGGGAGCTGAGAGCATGTCGCATAGCCATGACAGACGGCATGCGTGATGTTGCGAATGCTATCCGTAACTTCACAGATGTCGTTGACAGACGTTGTGGGGGCATAGAACAGCTGCTCCACAACCAGATGTCCATGGGCCAGGGCGATGGTGTGCGTTTGCGGCGTCGGCGTGGCCGTATGCCAGCAAGAGCACCAGCTGGCAGTGGCCGCGGGCGACAACAGGCCCACTCGCGCCTCAAGTGCCAGCACCAGCCCCAGCAATGCTGGGTCTGTGCTGTCATCCAGACGCCCCAGGAGACCACGTGCACGTGGCTCTGGACAGTCCCAACAGGGAACTGTGTCCAGTCAACACACCCCTGCTTCCGATGACAGTACCCAGTCTGGGTTAGTACGGATACGACCCGTAGCACCCTGCCAGGCACAGGTACCGTGTCCGTGCCCACAGACACTGATCTGGATGACCTGACAGGTGCAGTCTGTGGCTGTCCACAAAACCCTGTACATGGCAGCCATTATGTGGGACTGTGTGCGTGCTTACACACATGCAGAAACCTAACACCTAGGGCAAACACATACACACACACACTGCACCAACAACGGTCCACCCTGTACTGCTGCCCCTCACAAACACACATACACACACATGTCAATTGGTGTTACCAGTGGCGGGCTTGGGCATACCTAACCCACACCCTGTGCATATGATGACACTGTGCCACCTCCTGCATACTACAACATCGGTGCAGGTAAAGGTAAACACGTTGCTGATGCACAGGGTGACTACATAGATGTGTATAAGTAGTAACATGTTGGTAACTGTTGACTGTTGCAGTATAATTGTGTGTATATCCCAGCAGTCCTGCTGCAGTAACTGTATGAATGTCCTCAATTGTTATCTGCACCCATACTACTTAACAAAGTGTACCAGCTGCACACCATCACATGCTAACATTGACTATGGCAATGTGCATCTTGTGCTGTTATGTAGATTCAGCTACATGTATCTGTTCTGTCACACATGCATTTATACACACCCTGCTACCCACACACATGCACACGCTCACCTGCCATTCCCATTATTTATCACCCTACATGAGTAGCTGTTGATACATGACAGGTACACATTTCAGAAGTGCACTATGTTGTTTACTACTGGCATCCCCTTCTCTACCTGTACTCACAGGGTGCAGGCAACCTCATCAGTTGGAAGATGTAATGTGCATCAGGTACTGTAGTACCCTGATTGCCACATCAAACATGTTTCCCATACGGAAATGCACACACAGACACATCCCACATCCACACACTTGCCACATTCAGGCTTCAGAACACTATCTAGGTATATTCGGTACATGTGCGTGTTACAGTAGCATGTAACACTATACTGAGTACTGGCAGTTAGTTGTCTGTTGTCATGTTGTCTGTATAGAATAAAAGAATTGTTTGATTATCCTACTCCGTTTTGTGGACATTACTTGAAGAAGTGTTACCTTACATGTGTTATCAGTACCACCACCTTCTGTTTTGTAGTTTTGTTTGTATAGGGTGCTATCAACATCACTGCTTGTTAAGGGTAATGACCACCCTGCAGTGCATAGCCCCATGTGGCAAAAGCCACATCCCACCCCATCATTGTGCACACACACTAACCCCACCAACAGTAAAACACATACTTTCCATTTGCAAGATTCAAACCCATACCTAACTGTGCAATGACAGTAGAAACAGACACATTAGCAGAGTGTGCTATTTGCAGTAGTTGGAGAAATCTTTACTAATGCTGTACTTAGAGGGTGCTGACATCATCTGTGTGTAGGAGGAGGGATGTGCACCCTGTAGTGTGTTCTCCCAGTTGGCAAAAGGCAGTTAACCCTCCCAGCATAGTGCACACACATAAACCACACTCATACTAACACACATACATTCCCTTTGCAGGATTCAAACCCCTACCTAACTACGTTATGACACTGAAGAAAGTCGCATTAGCAGAGCGCGCTAAATAAATTACTGGACGTCTTTACTACAGGTGATATAGTTATATAATCCTGTCATCATCAGTGTTTCAAAGGGGATCTGCACCCTGTGCGATACTGTCACAGTTGCTAATAGGGACATTTCCCACACACACACATCGATGTGTTGGAGGTTTGCATATGTGGGGGATCCAGAACTCCAGTGTGATTAGTATATGGTTTGATTGCAACAATGAGGGATATACTCCCAGTGGTGAGCAGTTTGTACTCATGTTTGTAAAGATCAGCTCTAGTATATCTGCCCCTCTTGTGGGAAGGTTGGTTACCTGTTCCATAGCCAAAGAATGTCTGATCAATGGGAACCTTAGAGCTTGGGTATTGTGGCTTGTGTAATGTTCACAGTCTATGTTTGGGTAGCTGGCATCACCCAGTATGATGGTGTTTGCAGAGTAATCTAAACTCTCCTGTGTCAGCATGAAGGCTGTGTGGGAGTCCTGAGTTTGAGAGGGTGCTGTAAGAGCTCCTCTGTGTCTCTTTCCATGTGGTCCAGGGAGGTGCGTCTCAGGTTGTTTGCACCAGCATGGACAATGTCTGCCTCATAGCTGTACTTGCTGTGGAGTGACCTGTGTGCCTGTGTTATGTGGCACATTCTATCACCCAACAGGTAGCTGACTGTGACCCTCACCTTGCTCTGTCTGGAGGGCGGCACGTCTGTCAACAGCTCATGTCAAGCAAGTGCACACCCCTCATAAATGATGTGGAAACCTTCAAAGGCCCAAGGCCTGTTGAAAATATGGACCAGACTGCAGATACCTGTATAGAGGCATTCTGTGGACACATTCAGGAATGCATGGATCATGAAGCCACATATGAAAGCATGACCCAATTCTCCAAAGGCAGATGTCCTGGGCGCGGACACCAGCCATAAACACACTATACAATAGAAGGATGACGCCACTACATGATACAACAACCTCCCAAAATGTGAAGGCACCACTGATGAGTATTGGAAGACAACTACAGGCACCCATATGATTGTCTAAGGCCATCTTTGAGAGAGGATTCCACAAGCCACTGAGGATAATCACAAGGCTGCCTGTAGTTATGTTAGTAACCTGGGTGGTACTACCCAGATATGCTCAGAGGTAATCCAATATGTCACACAAAATATAAAACACACAGACATTGCCATCATCCTAGTGGACAGGTTCAATGCTGCCTTCTCTCCCCACCACACCAAAAGGGCAAATATGTCTCGCAGCACAGTGCTTACCCCCTGACATCACAGATGCTCAGGTAAGAGATGCCCTTCCCAAAGCAATAAACACTGCATCAATGGGACCAGACAGTGTCCCAGGCTGTGTCCTACATGAACCACAAGAAGAGCTACACCCAGACATAACACCACTGTTCAATCCCAGCCTTAATACACGATATGTGGCCAGAGAGTGGCATACAGCAACAGTGGTCCCTCAACATTCAGGTGGTGCCGTCACGGATCCTGGACACTACTCGCCCCATATGTCTGACTAGCTTTGTCTGCAAAGCTATGGCAAGGATCATCATGAACCTCACATATCTAGATATTGTGGACCTACAGACATGTCACCATACACAGTTTGGCTTTGTCAATGGCAAATCCTGCCTATCAAACCTGTTTGATTTCTTTGAAACAGTCACCAAGGCCACTGTCAAGGGGTAGGAGGTCCACACAGCCTACCTGGACCTTGCATAAGCCTTGGATACAATACCCCACTTGTGCATTCTAGGGAAGCTCACCAGTGTACATATTAACCCCTATGTCACTATGGGTATTGCACAGTGGCTCAAGGGCAGAACACACATGGTAGAATTGCTGGAGCCATGTCAGCCTCCAACCTGGTACAAGTGGTGTCCCACAAGGCACAGCCCTAGGAGCTGTCATGTTCATTATATATTTGTCATAGGTACAGGCCAACATGGAAGTACTGTGGCTCAGCAAGTCGCAGGTGACTGCAGACCGAACACCATAATCAACTCACCAGCTAACACACGCATCCTCCAAAGGGACTCTTGCAAACACACGACTTGTGCCACAGCCATGGCCTCAACGTGAATGACAGAAAGAGTATAGTCATCCCCTTTGTCAAACACTAAGTGACCACAACGTACCACATATGTGTTAATCCAGTAAGTGCAGACCAAGGAATTATGGACCTTGGGGTACGCAGGTTGATAGCATTCTACCATTTGACAACAACATGGACAAAGTGGTTAGGTAAGCATGTTATATGGGCCACATCATCATGGGATCCACATGTAGGCCAGGGGAGGACATTGTGCCCCTTTACTCATCCCTCATCATGCCCATAATTGACTATGATGAACCTGTCGGCATGCACCTTACCAGACACCTGCAGCAACTGGAGCTACCACATATGTACCTCGACAAGGGGATCAAAGTGCTCAAACAGATGCCACATACTGACTGGTTAAAGTAGCAGCAGCTCTACTCAGTGACATACTGCCTCTTCATAGGCAATCTGTGCCTGACATAGAAGGCCAGGTCATACCCTCACTTAATGGCCATGCTGCATCTCAGAATATCCAGATCCCACCAGGATACACGCTGGAAATACTTGAACCTCAGGAGTGATATACATAGGACATGGTGGAGGGGCACATTCACAACTCAGAGGCTCCCTTCATTCCTGATTATTATCCCAATAGAGGTTAGGCAGACTGACTCAGTGACTATCTTCAAGAGCGATATTAATGACTGGATGTGACATTGTAGGGTTACCCTGGGTATCACTTATGTGTCACTGTGAGAAAGAGGCACAGTATACTAACCTTGGAAAAGGGCATAGCAAGACAGATTCACAATGCATGTTGAAAGGCACACACATTCTGGCTAGGTGGATACATGCCCTGGGCAGATATCCCTGTACGAACCTATGGACCTATGTCTCTTTTTCACCATTGGCCCTATGTGCTGTCAATCACCAATGTAATCTCAATACTCCGGTAGCATGTGCAAAGGTCAGTTGTCAGTCACCTCTATGGTACAGTTGTGGAATATGTGTGTCATGTAGTAATGTCACAGCTGCCACATGTACACAGTCAACCCTATCCCCTACCCATTGATGTACATCACATGTATGAGATGGAAACACATGGCCAAACTGTAACAACAACATACAAGTCAGTCAGATGCATGGACACATATGACTCAGTCATTGTCCATGCCACCACAGCTGATGTGGGATGTCGCTCACTGGGATACATGATAGGGAACATGGAAGGGATCACTGAGCAAGTGACACAGGCTGGTAGACCCCTGACCTTGGTTGGCATCAGACCCTCACCAGGGATTCCGACAAATTACTGAATGCTAATGAATAAGTGTAGCTACAACACCCTAGCTGAATGGTTCTTAGCATGCAGTCACTGCATTGCTATGGAATACTGTCTTACCACTCCCACAACAGGTGAGAACATGCAGCTCCTGTACATCAACAACATGTAGACTTTATGCCCCAGACCAGGTGTGCATCCCTCACTACTAGGCTGATAGCATCTACATCTCACACTGTATATACACATCCCACATGCAGCATCTGCACAGAAGACCACGGTCATAATGTTACCCTGTGCAAATACCATGTATTCACATGTGGCAGGCATCACACATGGTAACTATTGAAAGTCACAGGTACATATGTGTATTTGGCACACACATACATCATGTGTTCATTGCCATAACCGGTGTAATCAATGTCATGCATTATTGTGAGGGACAACCCACACACATGGGCATTCTGTGTGTGCACAACACACATGGCATGTCTGTAATCAAAAGCCATACATAATTGTGATATCGTTTAGAAAGGGGTATGTGCATCCTGTAGTGTGTTTTCCCAGTTGCCAAAGGGATATATCAATCATACACACTTACCCCCCTTCACACACACTTGCCACCTGCTGGATTCAAACCCCTACCTAACTATGTTAAGACACTAGAGACGGACGCATTAGCACAGCGCGCTATTCGCATTACTGGGGGATTTCCTTTCCCCTGATATACTTATAGGGTGCTGACATCATCAGAGTTTAGAAAGTGGAATGGTCATCCTGTGTTGTGTTTTCCCAGTTGCCAAAAGGGATGTTTCTTTCATACACACTTACCCCCTTCACACACACTTGCCACCTGCTGGATTCAAACCCCTACCTAACTATGTTAAGACACCAAAGCCGGACGCATTAGCGCAGCGCACTATTTGCATTACTGGGGGATATCCTTTCCCCTGATATACTTATAGGGTGCTGACATCATCAGAGTTTAGAAAGTGGAATGATCATCCTGTGGTGTGTTTTCCCAGTTGCCAAAAGGGATGTTTCTTTCATACACACTTACCCCCTTCACACACACTTGCCACCTGCTGGATTCAAACCCCTACCTAACTATGTTATGACACTAGAGACGGACGCATTAGCACAGCGCTATTCGCATTACTGGGGATTTCCTTTCCCTGATATACTTATAGGGTGCTGACATCATCAGAGTTTAGAAAGTGGAATGATCATCCTGTGGTGTGTTTTCCCAGTTGCCAAAAGGGATGTTTCTTTCATACACACTTACCCCCTTCACACACACTTGCCACCTGCTGGATTCAAACCCCTACCTAACTATGTTATGACACTAGAGACGGACGCATTAGCACAGCACGCTATTCGCATTACTGGGGATTTCCTTTCCCCTGATATACTTATAGGGTGCTGACATCATCAGAGTTTAGAAAGTGGAATGATCATCCTGTGGTGTGTTTTCCCAGTTGCCAAAAGGGATGTTTCTTTCATACACACTTACCCCCTTCACACACACTTGCCACCTGCTGGATTCAAACCCCTACCTAACTATGTTATGACACTAGAGACGGACGCATTAGCACAGCGCGCTATTCGCATTACTGGGGGATTTCCTTTCCCCTGATATACTTATAGGGTGCTGACATCATCAGAGTTTAGAAAGTGGAATGATCATCCTGTGGTGTGTTTTCCCAGTTGCCAAAAGGGATGTTTCTTTCATACACACTTACCCCCCTTCACACACACTTGCCACCTGCTGGATTCAAACCCCTACCTAACTATGTTATGACACTACAGACAGACGCATTAGCACGGCGCGCTATTCGGATTACTGAGAGAATCCTTTTCTCCAATATACTTATAGGGTGCTTACATGATCAGTGTCTAGAAAGGGGGATGAGCATCCTCTGGTGTGTTTTCACATTTGCTAGGGGTAACATTTGGACCAAGTGTGTGAGCATGCCCAGTTCAGCCTTCCCATGGCATGTTGTGTGAAAGATGTCTCATTTATCTAAGTGTGTGAGCATGCCCAGTGTGGGCTTTACATATGTTGAACTCTGCAGCCCATCACATTTGTGGATGAGTGTGACCTTCAACAAATACCTCCAGTTTATGGTTGTGTGTTCTGTGCCATGTTGTGTAGTTACTGTCCGAATGCTTTTGTGTGAACAAAACAGGGAGTATACTGTGCCTGCAGGTTTTGCATGGGATACTTTGCACACAATTGTCAACATCCGTTCATACTGACCTAACACTGTAGCACTGTCTAGTGTAGTGTTTCAGTACTTTCACTGTGGTGGTCAGTATCCTGGGCTTTAGTCCTATCACTGCTTTACATTTCCATAGTGTGCACAACAGCCTGGTTAGGGTCCAGTTGTGCACATCTGCACAAAGGCAGTGCCTCTACAGACCCTGGTAATTGCTGCCCCATAAGCTTAACAAGTGTAGTCTGCAAATCTATGGAGAGGATCATAATTGAGCTCATAAACAAAGATATAGGGGACATGCAGACATTGTACCCATCCCATTTTGGCTTGGTCAGGGGCAGATCATGCCTTTTGTACTGGGTTGACATCTTCAAATTGGTCACTTAGGCCATTGTTGGGGAAAGGCAGTCCATACAGCCTACCTTGGCCTTGCAAACACTTTCAACACAATACCCCACTCAGGTATTGTGGAAAACCCTAACAACTGAAATGTAAACCCATATGTCACAAGATGGGTTGCAAACTGGCTTAAGGACGGGACCCACAGGGTTAGAGTTGCTGGCACTATGTTAGACTCCAGGCTGGTCACAGGTGGTGTCACACAGGGCTCAGTCCTTGGCCCCATTGTTTGTCATGTACTTCCCAGAAGTACAGGCCAACATGGGAGGACTTTGGATGACAATGTTAGCAGATGACTGCACACTGGGCACCATAGTGGACAGTGCATCACACACAGATATCCTTCAGAAGGGACTCACAGTAACTGATAGCTGGTGCCAGGGCCATGGCCTGAAGTCAAAGTGCACAACATGTGTAGACATACCCTTCAGGAAAAGCAAGGTGACCCCAAGCTACCATATAGGTGGCAATCCTCTAAGCACAGAGGAGGTTATCATGGACCTGGGGACCCAGGTTGACAGTCGCCATTCTTCTGAGACTCACATTGCTAAAGTGGCTAGGAAGACCTTCTACATTGCCCACCTGATCAGGATGGGATTCACATCCAGATCTAGTGGGTCATTGTTCCCCTGTACTCTTCACTTATCAGACCGGTGATCGAGTCGAATGCCCTATTCTGGCTGTATCTCACCCAACATCTGCAGCAATTGGAGACACCCTGACTGTCCCTCACCTAAAGGATCAAGGAACCCCAACAGCTGTCATATGCTGCCAGATTGAAGACACTCACACTCTATTCACTCACATACCGTCTGCTTAGAGGTGACATGTGCCTGACATGCGAGGCCATGTCCAAACAGAGATTAATGGACATGCTCCACCTCAGACTCAGAAGATCCACCTGAACCACTAGTGCAGGTGACTTACACCTTAGCAGGGATGTATGTTGGACATGTTGGAGGGATGGAGTTATCACTCGGAGACTCCCTATGCTGTGGAATACAATCCTGGTCCATTTGAGGCAGAGCACCTTGCTGGCTGTGTTCAAGAGGTATCTTGACCTAATGCTAGTCGGAGAATGTGTTTGTCCATCAACACATTGTAAGCGTAGTTTGCCATGTCATATGTCTTGTTTAGTATACTGTGCCTCTGTCTACCTGTGACATAACATTGATACCCAGGGTAAACCTCCCATCTCCCATCCACTCATTAGGATTCCTGTTGAAGGGACTCAACCAGTGTCTCTATGGACAACCTATACTGGTAGTTTACTCATGTGTGGGGTGGCTTCTGTGTTTTGGATAATGCAGTACAGCCTGTCCTATATATGTCAGTGCTGGGGTTCAGGTCCCTCATGTGCATAGCTCCCTGCCATTCAGATTGTACAAGGTGCAGCATGTGCATTGATTCCAGCTTGGACATGGCTTTCTACATCAGGCACAGCTTGCATCTGGGTGGACAGCATGGCAGTGTGTGGAGCTGCACTCTGTTTAATCAGACTACACATTACATGTGTTCCAGCTCTGTCATACTCCTGGTGAGGTACTGTTGTGGACTTTACAGGTGCTGGATGTGTGTGCATGAGGTACACCCACAGGGGCTGTTGTGGTCATTTCTAATGCTGATGAAAGATAACTGCAGAACCAGAATGACCTCCCCTTAGCTAGATGTCAGACAGCATGGACCATACAATCACAACTGAAAACAGGACCCTCTCCACAAAGGGAAAGTGTCCTGTCTGGTGGACCCCAGCCATAAACAAACTGTATGACAGATGAGGGTTACTAATGCAAGACAGAGCTACATCTCCAAAAGGGAAGACAGCTGTGATCAGCACTAGTAGAAAGCTACATTATCTCATAAAGACATGCAAGGTCAACTTGGGGACATAAATCACCAAAGACAATGAAGGTAACCACACTGCTTTCTTCAGTTATGTCAGACACCTGGTTGTGAACCCTCGGATATGCTCAGAGTTGGTACACAACAACATATATTCAGTGACCTGACAGATATTGGCAACATTCCGGACAGCTTCAGTGCGATTTACCCCTCCCTCACCCCCAAAACAAGATAGTTATCACTGCTGTATGTAACCTCACTGTCATCTTGGATGTCCATGTGAGAGCCACACTCAGCAAAGACAAGTACACAGCATCCATGGGACCTGCTGGTATCTCCAGTTGCATGCTATGTGAACTCCAGAAGGGGCTGGACCCATATATACAACTGCTATTTAACCTTAGTCTTGCTACAGGATATGTACCTGAACACTGGCATACGGCAACAGTGGTCCCACTCCACAAAGGAGATGCCTCCACAGACCATGGCAGCTACCACCACACAAGCTTAACCAGCCTTGTCTGCAAAGATATGGGAGGAGTCATGGAGCTCTTACACAGACACATTACTGACCTACGGACCCTTGTTCCCACCTAGTTCAGCTTTGTACAGGGCAGATCCTGCCTTTTGCACCTTTGCACCCGAAAAGTACCTACCATGAAGATCAGGGTTCTTCAACACATGTCATATGCTTCCAGAATAGAGGAAGTCCAGCTTTGTTCAGTGTCATACCGCATACTTACAGGTGACCTATGCCTGACATACAAGACCATGTCCAATCAGGATTTGGTGGACATGCTCCACTGCAAGCAATCCAAATCCACCAGAGCCATGAGAGCTGAGTATTTGAACCTCAGCACATACATGTATAGGACATGCTGGAGGGACAGAGTCATAACTCAGAGGCATCTCACACTCTAGCAGAGTATCCCAGTTCATGTTTGACAGAGTCCCTCACTGACTCTCTTCAGGAGACATCTGGACAACTGCATATGAGGCGGAGGCACAGACTAGACAGAGACACAGTCATGTTATTCAATTACGTAAGGGGTCATAATGTGTCACTACTAAGTCAGAGGCACAATATTCAGAATCTATTCTGTACACTTATTACCACTATAAGGGGTGGCAATAGCCACATCACTATGGCTAGGCTTATACATGCACTAGGGCAGATAGCCTAGTAGTACACTATGACACTATGAAACACCGGTGTATGTGTAGCTATTGTCAATCAAACAGTATGATGTGGCTTGGGGGGGCTTGATATCTCCCTGTATTCCAACATTGTTTTGTCTATTCCTTCTAGCATGTCTAGGGATCAGTTGCTAGTGTCCTCTCCTGCTCAGCTGGTGAACCTGGGAATATTGAGGCACTGTTACACTTGCCTCATGTACACTGACAACCCTCTCCTTCTGCCATAAAACACACATACATGTGAGAGATGCAACTATATAGCCAAAGTGGAGGCTGAGCTCTCTCAACATAGGACTAGCAAGACCAGAGAGAAGGTGAAGGTAACCACACACACATCTTTAATCCAGTCTCACATGGCACTGTCACAACTTAAGATCATACACATAGACACACAGAGACACTCTCGGAGGCTCTGATCAGAAGTCTACCAGAATGGCAGTGGCCACCACAGCAGACACTCACACAACTGCCTCCACAGGGCACAGCACATGCAACACATTGACCACAGAGTCGGTGTGCCAAACAGTCACAGCCCTTAAGGCCAAACACAATGCCAGACACACTTGTCATAGGTGACTCCATAGTCAGACACACTGATGTCCCACTCACCAGATCAGGTACAGAGGAGGTCACAGTAAGCTGCCTATCGGGCACTGGAATCCACCACATAATGCAAGCACTCAGGTCACTAAACTGCAAGTACAGGTCTGACCCAGTCATAATCCATGCTGGTGTGAACGACCTGAGATGTACCTCCCTGGACTACATGGAAAGAGACATAGAGGATCCCTCTGATTATGTAGGCCAGGCAGGTATGACCCTGACCTTCGGCAGTATCCTACCTTCACCAAGTATGATGCCACATAAACAGAGACAAGATGATCAGCTGTAGTATTTTGCTTAGACTATGGTGTCATTCTAAGGTGTCCAATGTCTGTCTGCCTGGGATGACATGCTGGACAGGCCACGGTGATTTGCAAGGGACGGCTTGCACCTGTCACCCTGGGCTTCGGATTTCAGATGATGCTCTTGCCACCCCATTGTGCCTTTTTATGCAAGATTCAGATTCTACACCTACCACCCTAGAACACAGTAAAGGAAAGACACTAAGGGTAATGCTGCTCAATGCCCAAGGTCTCAACCTCAAGCTGCACACACTCTATGCCCTTCTCAGTATGTAGCACATTGATGTCTGTGCTGTGCCTGAAACCTGGTTCTCAGCTTCTGACAGCACCCCGGCACTATCGGGTGTTACCTCATATCATGCATTCCGGCACCAGCATCCCGACAACACCAAGAAGGATGGTGGGTGTCCATATTCATCAAGGACACCCTCACCTCATGGTTGGTGGCAACACACGATGCATCGGAGACCATCCAGGTGCCAGTGACCGTAGGCAAGACTGCTCTGCAGTTTGTAGCATGTTACATGCCACCCGCTCAAACTCAGGTACCTCACACAGCTATCCTGCAAACACTGAAGGGGATAAATGTATCTCCAAACACCATCCTACTGGGTGATTCCAACTATCCACATATAGACTGGGATCACTAATCATGCCACAACACTCTAACACAAAGGTTCCAAGAGTTCATACACTGAAATGCCATGGAACAACTGGTCCCAATCCCCTCAAGTGGAGGCAACATTCTAGAACACATCATCACGAACATGGGGTCACACTGTTCAACACCAGTCGTATACCCATCATTGGTGAGATCAGATCATGGACTACTCTCAGTGGGAGTCCACATCCCACCCACACCCCAGATGGGAAAAGAAACAGTGAAGACCTTCTCAAATGCCGACTTCACATTTCTGAGGACTGGTGTGGTCTCTTTCAAGGCCCCCAGGCCAGCGGACACCATTACCCAAGCCACTGTATCACTTAGAAATGCCTTCTACCAGCACCTCCAGGACTGCATGGATCAGGCAATCCCAAAAAAAAGACTCTTTGTACCACAGGCAAGCATCCAGTCTGGTGGACCCTAGCCATAACCAAGCTGTACAACACAAGGAAGGAGCTACTACCAGATAGAGCGTAATCCGTGGGGAAGACACCCCTGCTCATTGTGAGTAAAACACTGGGTTCCCCCATACAATCATCCGAGGCATGTTTTGAGAGTAAACCCACTCAGGACTCCAGGGACAATCATGAGGCCTTTTTTACCTATGTTTGAAACCTGGGAGGGAACTCCCAGATATGCTCAGACTTAGTTCAGAATGATGTTGATATCACTGCACCTACAGACATTGGCAACATACTGGCTGACAGGTTCAGTGCAGATTTCTCCCCTCCCCAACTGGAGGGTATGTACACCAGAGGATTGTAGCCCCAAACATCTCCACTGCTGGGGTGGGAACTGCTCAATCCAAGGCAGAAAACACTTTATCCATGGGACCAGATGGTGTCCCCAGTTGTGTGCTCCATGAACTCAATGAGTAATTACACCCGCAGTTAGGGCAGCTGTTTAATCTTAGCCTCATCTCAGGATATGTTCCCAAGGAGTGGCATACAGCAATGGTGGACCCACTTCACAAAGGAGGTGCCTCCACCAACCCCAGAAACTACCATCCCATCAGCTTGACAAGCCTGTTCTGCTAAGCTATGGAGAGGATCATAATGGGAATTCTAAATGAAGACATAGGGGACTTGCAGACATTGGATCCAATCCAGTTTGGCTTTGTCAAGGGCAGATCATGCCTTTTAAACTTGGTTGACTTTTCAAAACACTCACCCAGGCCATTGATGTGGGCAAGGCAGTCCACACAGCCTACCTTGACCTGGCAAAGGCTTTCGACACAATACCCCACTCAGGTATCATTGAAAACATCACCAGCTTAATTGTGAACCCATACATCACAGCATGGGTTGCAAACTGGCTAAGTGACGGAACACACAGGGTCAAAGTTGCTGGTGCCAGTTCACACTCCAGAGCTGTCACAAGTGGTGTCCCACAGGGCTCAGTCCTGGGCCCACATTTGTTCAGTATCTACTTTTCAGAAGTACGAGCAAACACAGGAGGATTATGGCTGACAAAGTTTGAAGATGACTGCAAACTGGGAAGCATAGTTGGAAACCCATCTGACACAGACATCCTTCAGAAGGGTCTCATAGACACGGATAACTGGTGCCACAGCCATGGCCTTACATTAAACACTAAACAATGCATAGCCATACCCTTCAGGAAGAACAAGGTTACCACTACTTCCCATCTAGGTGGCAATCCTCTAAGCACAATGTAGGTTATCAGGGACCTGGGCACCCAGGTTGACAGTGACCTTTTGTTTGACACTCACATTGCCAGGGTAGTTTGGAAGGCCTTCTACATTGGCCACCTCATCATGCAGTGATTCACATCTAGATCAAGGGAGGTCATTGTTCCCTGTACTCATCACTCATCAGACCAATGATTGCATACAATGCCCCATTCAGATTGGATGGGCCCACAAATTCCTCGACAGGAGGTGAAAGGGTCTCAAACATATTTCTTATGCTGACCGACTGAAGGAATTCCAGCTGTATTCAGTCGCTTACTGTCTGCTCAGAGGTGACCTGTGCCTGACATACAAGGCTATGTCCAACCCAGAATTAATGAACATGCTTCACCTCAAGACCTCTACATCCATCAGAACTACAAGGGCAGGAGACCTAAACCTCAACACAGATATTAATAGGATGTGCTGGAGGGACAGATTCATCACCCAGAGAGTCCATATGCTGTGGAACAACATCCTGGTACATGTGAGGCTGAGCACCTCACTGGCTTTGTTCAAGTGAGATCTTGACCAATGGATGGGAGATTGCAGGTATACCCCAGGGATAACCTCAGTATCACTGCTTGACAGAGGCACAGCAAAATAATGGGCATATTATCCATCAACTTGCAGGGGTGGCAGAAGCCACAAAACTCTGGGCTAGGCTTATTAATGCCCTAGGGCAGATAGCCTAGTATGAACCTATGAACCTATGGACATAGGCCTGGGGCAGTTCCTGCTATTAGGACAGTGGTCTGCAGCAAGCTTTATAGTAGTAGTCGGTTTTAGCCATTGGTTTTTGACCATGGCTATTCCATGTTGCTTCTTGTTGTGGTACAAACATGGGTGTGTGGTTATCCATGCTATTTATTGCTAGTCACCCTCATTTTGTATCTTGTTCCATGTTTTTGCACATGTACATCACTGTATGACGTGCAGCTGTTTCCATGAGGGTCATATGCGTGGATATGGATGTTAGTTGGGGTCCTCAGGTGTGCATATTGTACATGATATTACATTACTTAACACATGGCATTCATGCCTCAGGTGGTGCTGCAGGGCCACCTCTGTCGGATACACATACTACACTCCCTGTGCGTTTGGAAGCAGGTTGTGTCATGTTAGGCATCCCTGTTACTGTATGAGTGAGTCAGGCGGGTATCAGTCCCAGTGTTCCTACTGACCAAGCATATGTGCTATCGTTGCCTCTTTGCCAAGGCCAGGGCATACTGGGCACGCCTCCTTCTGCCTACTGGGACAAGGTCAGGTTGTTCCTCCTCCGAGTCACCCCTGCTTGTGGTGGCCTTGGCACTGGTTGGGGGATGTTTGGCACAGCCCTGTGCTGGTCCTGCTGCAGCTGTTTCCACAGGATCATATTATGTAGCATAGCACATATCATGATCATTTGGGTACATGTAGTTGGTGTGTACTGCAAAGCTCCACCAGACGTGTCCAGACACCGGAACCGTGACTTGAGCAGCCCAAACACACGCTCTATGATATTACGTGTTTGTGCGTGTGCCTCATTATGGCGTTCCTGTTCAGGTGTGTGTGCATTTCTGATGGGTGTCATCAGCCACGGCTCAAGTGCATAACCTGCATTCCCCACTAGGTGTCCGTGTGGGAAGTCCCCATTGGCAAATGATTGGTACAGCTGCGTCAGATGCCAGATGTGGGAATCGTGGTAGCTCCCAGGACAGCCAGCACACACATTCATTATTATGCCCTGGGCATCACACACAACCTGGCAGTTGATGGAGGGGTATCCCTTGCGGTTAATGTAGGCTCTACCCCGCTCACCGGCTGGTGCTTTGATGCATATGTGCGTGCAGTCTATTGCACCCAGCACCTCAGGGTATCCCGCTATTTGCTGGAAGAGACGCATATTGCTGGCCACAACCTCACGGTCATTAGGGACATATATATGATCACTGACATGTGGTGACATGGCATCCAGGAACTGGTGCAGTACCCTGGAGGCTGATGCCTGTGATATCCCCATCATATCGCCAGTTGGTCTCTGGAAGGTACCTGTTGCTAGTATTCTTAGGCCAACACATACCTTGGTTTCCACTGGGATGGGTTCCCCTCTGTTGGTTCTGTGTGTGAGGCGTGGCCTGCACAGCTCAACAATCTGCTGCAGGAGCTCTCTGTCCACTCTATAGCTCTACTATCTCCAGCTCATGTAACCCATGGTAGGTGACCCTGGGCCTGTATACTCTTCTCCTTCTCCTCACTCTGGGTTGTCTGTCAGCATCTGCATTGTCACCACCCTCAGCAATTCGCCTATGCCTGATTATAATAGCCATGGCAGCCCCTAGCATTTCTGCTCTGAGTTCAGCTTTTTCAGTTTTCAATTCTGATAGCTTAGTTTCTGGCAGTATCTCTTGTGAGAAACAGCCTGCACTGCTCTTTGTTGTGTTTTAAGTGCTGGGTTGGGCTTCTAGTCTGCCTGTGTAATTGCCTGCTTCTAATTGTTTCCACCAATTAACTCTAGTAGTAGCTTCTGTCAG